>NW_026646533.1:0-223824 GCF_949987535.1 Balaenoptera acutorostrata | reverse complement strand
TAATGTGATTTCTTGATAATGGGTGTGTTCCTTATCTTCTCCTAGTGTCTAAACTCTTCTCCATGGCTGGACCCCCAAATAATATTCCTTTACGTGCTAAGGGGTATCTAGAGAGTGGGATAGATTTAATAACTACCCTCACCCTAACGCGTACCCTAACCCTAACCCCTACCCTAACCCTAACGCGTACCCTAATCCTAACCCGTACCCTAAACCGAGCCCTAACCCTAACCCTTGCCCTAACCCTAACCCTAACCCATACCCTACGCCCTACCCGAACCCCTCCCCGAACCCGTACCCTAAGCCGTACCCTAACCCTCACCCTAACCCTAACCCTAACCCTAAGCTACCCTTGACTGCTTCTGCCTCCAATAGATTTCCTAAGCACTAGTGTTTTAAGGAACAGGTTAAAAAGAGAATCCTAATGTGATTTCTTGATAATGGGTGTGTTCCTTATCTTCTCCTAGTGTCTAAACTCTTCTCCATGGCTGGACCACCAAATAATATTCCTTTACGTGCTAAGGGGTATCTACAGAGTGGGATAGGTTTAATAACTAAACTCACCCTATCGCGTACCCTAACCCTAACCCCTACCCTAACACTAACACGTACCCTAATCCTAACCCGTACCCTAAACCGAGCCCTAACCCTAACACTAAACCTAACCCTAACCCTAACCCATACCCTACGCCCTACCCGAACCCCTCCCCGAACCCGTACCCTAAGCCATACCCTAACCCTCACCCTAACTCTAAGCTACCCTTGAGAGCTTCTGCCTCCAATAGATTCCCTAAGCACTAGTGTTTTAAGGAACAGGTTAAAAAGAGAATCCTAATGTGATTTCTTGATAATGGGTGTGTTCCTTATCTTCTCCTAGTGTCTAAACTCTTCTCCATGGCTGGACCCCCAAATAATATTCCTTTACGTGCTAAGGGGTATCTAGAGAGTGGGATAGGTTTAATAACTAACCTCACCCTATCGCGTACCCTAACCCTAACCCCTACCCTAACACTAACGCGTACCCTAATCCTAACCCGTACCCTAAACCGAGCCCTAACCCTAACACTAACCCTAACCCTAACCCTAAACCATACCCTACGCCCTACCCGAACCCCTCCCCGAACCCGTACCCTAAGCCATACCCTAACCCTCACCCTAACCCCTAACCCTAACCCTAAGCTACCCTTGACTGCTTCTGCCTCCAGTAGATTTCCTAAGCACTAGTGTTTTAAGGAACAGGTGAAAAAGAGAATCCTAATGTGATTTCTTGATAATGGGTGTGTGTTCCTTATCTTCTCCTCGTGTCTAAACTCTTCTCCATGGCTGGACCCCCAAATAATATTCCTGTTCGTGCTAAGGGGTATCTAGAGAGTGGGATAGGTTTAATAACTACCCTCTCCCTAATGCGTACACTAACCCTAACCCCTACCCTAACCCTAACGCGTACCCTAATCCTAACCCGTACCCTAAACCGAGCCCTAACCCTAACACTAACCCTAACCGTAACCCTAACCCATACCCTACGCCCTACCCGAACCCCTCCCCGAACCCGTACCCTAAGCCGTACCCTAACCCTCACCCTAACCCTAACCCCTAACCCTAAGCTACCCTTGACTGCTTCTGCCTCCAATAGATTTCCTAAGCACTAGTGTTTTAAGGAACAGGTTAAAAAGAGAATCCTAATGTGATTTCTTGATAATGGGTGTGTTCCTTATCTTCTCCTCGTGTCTAAACTCTTCTCCATGGCTGGACCCCCAAATAATATTCCTGTACGTGCTAAGGGGTATCTAGAGAGTGGGATAGGTTTAATAACTACCCTCTCCCTAACGCGTACACTAACCCTAACCCCTACCCTAACCCTAACGCGTACCCTAATCCTAACCCGTACCCTAAACCGAGCCCTAACCCTAACACTAACCCTAACCGTAACCCTAACCCATAACCTACGCCCTACCCGAACCCCCTCCCCGAACCCGTAACCTAAGCCGTACCCTAACCCTCACCCTAACCCTAACCCTAACCCTAAGCTACCCTTGACGGCTTCTGCCTCCAATAGATTTCCTAAGCACTAGTGTTTTAAGGAACAGGTTAAAAAGAGAATCCTAATGTGATTTCTTGATAATGGGTGTGTTCCTTATCTTCTCCTCGTGTCTAAATTCTTCTCCATGGCTGGACCCCCAAATAATATTCCTTTACGTGCTAAGGGGTATCTAGAGAGTGGGATAGATTTAATAACTACCCTCACCCTAACGCGTACCCTAACCCTAACCCCTACCCTAACCCTAACGCGTAACCTAATCCTAACCCGTACCCTAAACCGAGCCCTAACCCTAACCCTTGCCCTAACCCTAACCCTAACCCATACCCTACGCCCTACCCGAACCCCTCCCCGAACCCGTACCCTAACCCGTACCCTAACCCTCACCCTAACCCTAACCCTAACCCTAAGCTACCCTTGACTGCTTCTACGTCCAATAGATTTCCTAAGCACTAGTGTTTTAAGGAACAGGTTAAAAAGAGAATCCTAATGTGATTTCTTGATAATGGGTGTGTTCCTTATCTTCTCCTAGTGTCTAAACTCTTCTCCATGGCTGGACCACCAAATAATATTCCTTTACGTGCTAAGGGGTATCTACAGAGTGGGATAGGTTTAATAACTAACCTCACCCTATAGCGTAACCTAACCCTAACCCCTACCCTAACACTAACACGTACCCTAATCCTAACCCGTACCCTAAACCGAGCCTAACCCTAACACTAAACCTAACCCTAACCCTAACCCATACCCTACGCCCTACCCGAACCCCTCCCCGAACCCATACCCTAAGCCATACCCTAACCCTCACCCTAACCCTAACCCTAACTCTAAGCTACCCTTGACTGCTTCTGCCTCCAATAAATTTCCTAAGCACTAGTGTTTTAAGGAACAGGTGAAAAAGAGAATCCTAATGTGATTTCTTGATAATGGGTGTGTTCCTTATCTTCTCCTCGTGTCTAAACTCTTCTCCATGTTTGGACCCCCAAATAATATTCCTTTACGTGCTAAGGGGTTTCTAGAGAGTGTGATAGGTTTAATAACTACCCGCACCCTAATGCGTACCCTAACCCTAACCCCTACCCTAACCCTAACGCGTACCCTAATCCGAACCCATACCCTAAACCGAGCCCTAACCCTAACACTAGCCCTAACCCTATACCTAACCCATACCCTACGCCCTACCCGAACCCCTCCCCGAACCCGTACCCTAAGCCATACCCTAACCCTCACCCTAACCCTAACCCTAACCCTAAGCTACCCTTGACTGCTTCTGCCTCCAATAGATTTCCTAAGCACTAGTGTTTTAAGGAACAGGTTAAAAAGAGAATCCTAATGTGATTTCGTGATAATGGGTGTGTTCCTTATCTTCTCCTAGTGTCTAAACTCTTCTCCATGGCTGGACCCCCATTAATATTCCTTTACGTGCTAAGGGGTATCTAGAGAGTGGGATAGGTTTAATAACTACCCTCACCCTAACGCGTAACCTAACCCTAACCCCTACCCTAACCCTAACGCGTACCCTAATCATAACCCGTAACCTAAACCGATCCCTAAACCTAACACTAGCCCTAACCCTAACCATAAGCAATACCCTACGCCTTACCCGAACCCCTCCCGATCCCGTACCCTAAGCCGTACCCTAACCCTCACCCTAACACTAAGCTACCCTTGACTGCTTCTGCCTCCAATAGATTTCCTAAGCACTAGTGTTTTAAGGAACAGGTTAAAAAGAGAATCCTAATGTGATTTCTTGATAATGGGTGTGTTCCTTATCTTCTCCTAGTGTCTAAACTCTTCTCCATGGCTGGACCCCCAAATAATATTCCTTTACGTGCTAAGGGGTATCTAGAGAGTGGGATAGGTTTAATAACTAACCTCACCCTATCGCGTACCCTAACCCTAACCCCTACCCTAACACTAACGCGTACCCTAATCCTAACCCGTACCCTAAACCGAGCCCTAACCCTAACACTAACCCTAACCCTAACCCATACCATACGCCCTACCCGAACCCCTCCCGAACCCGTACCCTAAACCGTACCCTAACCCTCACCCTAACCCTAACCCTAACCCTAAGCTACCCTTGACGGCTTCTGCCTCCAATAGATTTCCTAAGCACTAGTGTTTTAAGGAACAGGTTAAAAAGAGAATCCTAATGTGATTTCTTGATAATGGGTGTGTTCCTTATCTTCTCCTAGTGTCTAAAGTCTTCTCCATGGCTGGACCCCCAAATAATATTACTTTACGTGCTAAGGGGTATCTAGAGAGTGGGATAGGTTTAATAACTAACCTCACCCTAAAGCGTACCCTAACCCTAACCACTACCCTAACACTAACGCGTACCCTAATCCTAACCCGTACCCCTTAACCGAGCCCTAACCCTAACACTAACCCTAACCCTAACCCTAACCCATACCCTACACCCTACCCGAACCCCTCCCCGAACCCGTACCCTAAGCCGTACCCTAACCCTCACCCTAACCCTAAGCTACCCTTGACTGCTTCTGCCTCCAATAGATTTCCTAAGCACTAGTGTTTTAAGGAACAGGTTAAAAAGAGAATCCTAATGTGATTTCTTGATAATGGGTGTGTTCCTTATCTTCTCCTAGTGTCTAAACTCTTCTCCATGGCTGGACCCCCAAATAATATTCCTTTACGTGTTAAGGGGTATCTAGAGAGTGGGATAGGTTTAATAACTAACCTCACCCTATCGCGTACCCTAACCCTAACCCCTACCCTAACACTAACGCGTACCCTAATCCTAACCCGTACCCTAAACCGAGCCCTAACCCTAACACTAACCCTAACCTTAACCCTAAACCATACCCTACGCCCTACCCGAACCCCTCCCCGAACCCGTTACCCTAAGCCATACCCTAACCCTCACCCTAACCCTAACCCTAACCCTAAGCTACCCTTGACTGCTTCTGCCTCCAATAGATTTCCTAAGCACTAGTGTTTTAAGGAACAGGTGAAAAAGAGAATCCTAATGTGATTTCTTGATAATGGGTGTGTTCCTTATCTTCTCCTCGTGTCTAAACTCTTCTCCATGGCTGGACCCCAAATAATATTCCTGTTCGTGCTAAGGGGTATCTAGAGAGTGGGATAGGTTTAATAACTACCCTCTCCCTAACGCGTACACTAACCCTAACCCCTACCCTAACCCTAACGCGTACCCTAATCCTAACCCGTACCCTAAACCGAGCCCTAACCCTAACACTAACCCTAACCGTAACCCTAACCCATACCCTACGCCCTACCCGAACCCCTCCCCGAACCCGTACCCTAAGCCGTACCCTAACCCTCACCCTAACCCTAACCCTAACCCTAAGCTACCCTTGACTGCTTCTGCTCCAATAGATTTCCTAAGCACTAGTGTTTTAAGGAACAGGTTAAAAAGAGAATCCTAATGTGATTTCTTGATAATGGGTGTGTTCCTTATCTTCTCCTCGTGTCTAAACTCTTCTCCATGGCTGGACCCCCAAATAATATTCCTGTACGTGCTAAGGGGTATCTAGAGAGTGGGATAGGTTTAATAACTACCCTCTCCCTAACGCGTACACTAACCCTAACCCCTACCCTAACCCTAACGCGTACCCTAATCCTAACCCGTACCCTAAACCGAGCCCTAACCCTAACACTAACCCTAACCGTAACCCTAACCCATAACCTACGCCCTACCCGAACCCCTCCCCGAACCCGTACCCTAAGCCGTACCCTAACCCTCACCCTAACCCTAAACCTAACCCTAAGCTACCCTTGACGGCTTCTGCCTCCAATAGATTTCCTAAGCACTAGTGTTTTAAGGAACAGGTTAAAAAGAGAATCCTAATGTGATTTCTTGATAATGGGTGTGTTCCTTATCTTCTCCTCGTGTCTAAACTCTTCTCCATGGCTGGACCCCCAAATAATATTCCTTTAAGTGCTAAGGGGTATCTAGAGATTGGGATAGGTTTAATAACTACCCTCACCCTAACGCGTACCCTAACCCTAACCCCTACCCTAACCCTAACGCGTACCCTAATCATAACCCGTACCCTAAACCGAGCCCTAAACCTAACACTAGCCCTAACCCTAACCCTAACCCATACCCTACGCCCTACCCGAACCCCTCCCCGAACCCGTAACCTAAGCCGTACCCTAACCCTCACCCTAACCCTAACCCTAACCCTAAGCTACCCTTGACTGCTTCTGCCTCTAATAGATTTCCTAAGCACTAGTGTTTTAAGGAACAGGTTAAAAAGAGAATCCTAATGTGATTTCGTGATAATGGGTGTGTTCCTTATCTTCTCCTCGTGTCTAAACTCTTCTCCATGGCTGGACCCCCAAATAATATTCCTTTATGTGCTAAGGGGTATCTAGAGAGTGTGATAGGTTTAATAACTACCCTCACCCTAACACGTACCCTAACCCTAACCCCTACCCTAACCCTAACGCGTACCCTAATCCTAACCCGTACCCTAAACCGAGCCCTAACCATAACACTAGCCCTAACCCTAACCCTAACCCATAGCTTACGCCCTACCCGAACCCCTCCCCGAACCCGTACCCTAAGCCATACCCTAGCCCTCACCCTAACCCTAACCCTAACCCTAAGCTACCCTTGACTGCTTCTGCCTCCAATAGATTTCCTAAGCACTAGTGTTTTAAGGAACAGTTTAAAAAGAGAATCATATTGTGATTTCTTGATAATGGGTGTGTTCCTTATCTTCTCCTAGTGTCTAAACTCTTCTCCATGGCTGGACCCCCAAATAATATTCCTTTACGTGCTAAGGGGTATCTAGAGAGTGGGATAGGTTTAATAACTACCCTCACCCTAAAGCGTACCCTAACCCTAACCACTACCCTAACACTAACGCGTACCCTAATCCTAACCCGTACCCTAAACCGAGCCCTAACCCTAACACTAACCCTAACCCTAACCCTAACCCATACCCTACGCCCTACCCGAACCCCTCCCCGAACCCGTACCCTAAGCCGTACCCTAACCCTCACCCTAACCCTAACCCTAACCCTAAGCTACCCTTGACTGCTTCTGCCTCCAATAGATTTCCTAAGCACTAGTGTTTTAAGGAACAGGTTAAAAAGAGAATCCTAATGTGATTTCTTGATAATGGGTGTGTTCCTTATCTTCTCCTCGTGTCTAAATTCTTCTCCATGGCTGGACCCCCAAATAATATTCCTTTACGTGCTAAGGGGTATCTAGAGAGTGGGATAGATTTAATAACTACCCTCACCCTAACGCGTACCCTAACCCTAACCCCTACCCTAACCCTAATGCGTACCCTAATCCTAACCCGTACCCTAAACCGAGCCCTAACCCTAACCCTTGCCCTAACCCTAACTCTAACCCATACACTACGCCCTACCCGAACCCCTCCCCGAACCCGTACCCTAAGCCGTACCCTAACCCTCACCCTAACCCTAACCCTAACCCTAAGGTACCCTTGACTGCTTCTGCCTCCAATAGATTTCCTAAGCACTAGTGTTTTAAGGAACAGGTTAAAAAGAGAATCCTAATGTGATTTCTTGATAATGGATGTGTTCCTTATCTTCTCCTAGTGTCTAAACTCTTCTCCATGGCTGGACCACCAACTAATATTCCTTTACGTGCTAAGGGGTATCTACAGAGTGGGATAGGTTTAATAACTAACCTCACCCTATCGCGTACCCTAACCCTAACCCCTACCCTAACACTAACACGTACCCTAATCCTAACCCGTACCCTAAACCGAGCCCTAACCCTAACACTAAACCTAACCCTAACCCTAACCCATACCCTACGCCCTACCCGAACCCCTCCCCGAACCCGTACCCTAAGCCATACCCTAACCCTCACCCTAACCCTAACCCTAACTCTAAGCTACCCTTGAGTGCTTCTGCCTCCAATAGATTTCCTAAGCACTAGTGTTTTAAGGAACAGGTGAAAAAGAGAATCCTAATGTGATTTCTTGATAATGGGTGTGTTCCTTATCTTCTCCTCGTGTCTAAACTCTTCTCCATGGTTGGACCCCGAAATAATATTCCTTTACGTGCTAAGGGGTTTCTAGAGATTGTGATAGGTTTAATAACTACCCGCACCCTAATGCGTACCCTAACCCTAACCCCTACCCTAACCCTAACGCGTACCCTAATCCGAACCCATACCCTAAACCGAGCCCTAACCCTAACACTAGCCCTAACCCTATACCTAACCCATACCCTACGCCCTACCCGAACCCCTCCCCGAACCCGTACCCTAAGCCATACCCTAACCCTCACCCTAACCCTAACCCTAACCCTAAGCTACCCTTGACTGCTTCTGCCTCCAATAGATTTCCTAAGCACTAGTGTTTTAAGGAACAGGTTAAAAAGAGAATCCTAATGTGATTTCGTGATAATGGGTGTGTTCCATATCTTCTCCTAGTGTCTAAACTCTTCTCCATGGCTGGACCCCCATTAAATTCCTTTACGTGCTAAGGGGTATCTAGAGAGTGGGATAGGTTTAATAACTACCCTCTCCCTAACGCATACACTAACCCTAACGCCTACCCTAAACCTAACGCGTACCCTAATCCTAACCCGTACCCTAAACCGAGCCCTAACCCTAACACTAACCCTAACCCTAACCCTAACCCATACCCTACGCCCTACCCGAACTCCTCCCCGAACCCGTACCCTAAGCCGTACCCTAACCCTCACCCTAACCCTAACCCTAACCCTAAGCTACCCTTGACTGCTTCTGCCTCCAATAGATTTCCTAAGCACTAGTGTTTTAAGGAACAGGTTAAAAAGAGAATCCTAATGTGATTTCTTGATAATGGGTGTGTTCCTTATCTTCTCCTCGTGTCTAAACTCTTCTCCATGGCTGGTCCCCCAAATAATATTCCTTTACGAGCTAAGGGGTGTCTAGAGAGTGGGATAGGTTTAATAACTACCCTCACCCTAACGCGTACCCTAACCCTAACCCCTACCCTAACCCTAACGCGTACCCTAATCCTAACCTGTACCCTAAACCGAGCCCTAACCATAACACTAACCCTAACCCTAACCCTAACCCGTAGCCTACGCCCTACCCGAACCCCTCCCCGAACCCGTACCCTAAGCCATACCCTAGCCCTCACCCTAACCCTAACCGTAACCCTAAGCTACCCTTGACTGCTTCTGCCTCCAATAGATTTCCTAAGCACTAGTGTTTTAAGGAACAGGTTAAAAAGAGAATCCTAATGTGATTTCTTGATAATGGGTGTGTTCCTTATCTTCTCCTCGTGTCCAAACTCTTCTCCATGGCTGGACCCCCAAATAATATTCCTTTACGTGCTAAGGGGTATCTAGAGAGTGGGATAGATTTAATAACTACCCTCACCCTAACGCGTACCCTAACCCTAACCCCTACCCTAACCCTAACGCGTACCCTAATCCTAACCCGTACCCTAAACCGAGCCCTAACCCTAACCCTTGCCCTAACCCTAACCCTAACCCATACCCTACGCCCTACCCGAACCCCTCCCCGAACCCGTACCCTAAGCCGTACCCTAACCCTCACCCTAACCCTAACCCTAACCCTAAGCTACCCTTGACTGCTTCTGCCTCCAATAGATTTCCTAAGCACTAGTGTTTTAAGGAACAGGTTAAAAAGAGAATCCTAATGTGATTTCTTGATAATGGGTGTGTTCCTTATCTTCTCCTAGTGTCTAAACTCTTCTCCATGGCTGGACCACCAAATAATATTCCTTTACGTGCTAAGGGGTATCTACAGAGTGGGATAGGTTTAATAACTAACCTCACCCTATCGCGTACCCTAACCCTAACCCCTACCCTAACACTAACACAAACCCTAATCCTAACCCGTACCCTAAACCGAGCCCTAACCCTAACACTAAACCTAACCCTAACCCTAACCCATACCCTACGCCCTACCCGAACCCCTCCCCGAACCCGTACCCTAAGCCATACCCTAACCCTCACCCTAACCCTAAGCTACCCTTGACTGCTTCTGCCTCCAATAGATTTCCTAAGCACTATTGTTTTAAGGAACAGGTTAAAAAGAGAATCCTAATGTGATTTCTTGATAATGGGTGTGTTCCTTATCTTCTCCTAGTGTCTAAACTCTTCTCCATGGCTGGACCCCCAAATAATATTCCTTTACGTGCTAAGGGGTATCTAGAGAGTGGGATAGGTTTAATAACTAACCTCACCCTATCGCATACCCTAACCCTAACCCCTACCCTAACACTAACACGTACCCTAATCCTAACCCGTACCCTAAACCGAGCCCTAACCCTAACACTAAACCTAACCCTAACCCTAACCCATAACCTACGCCCTACCCGAACCCCTCCCCGAACCCGTACCCTAAGCCATACCCTAACCCTCACCCTAACCCTAACCCTAACCCTAACCCTAAGCTACCCTTGACGGCTTCTGCCTCCAATAGATTTCCTAAGCACTAGTGTTTTAAGGAACATGTTAAAAAGAGAATCCTAATGTGATTTCTTGATAATGGGTGTGTTCCTTATCTTCTCCTCGTGTCTAAACACTTCTCCATGGCTGGACCCCCAAATAATATTCCTTTACGTGCTAAGGGGTATCTAGAGAGTGGGATAGGTTTAATAACTACCCTCACCCTAAAGCGTACCCTAACCCTAACCACTAACCTAACATTAACGCGTACCCTAATCCTAACCCGTACCCTAAACCGAGCCCTAACCCTAACACTAACCCTAACCCTAACCCTAACCCATACCCTACGCCCTACCCGAACCCCTCCCCGAACCCGTACCCTAAGCCGTACCCTAACCCTCACCCTAACCCTAACCCTAACCCTAAGCTACCCTTGACGGCTTCTGCCTCCAATAGATTTCCTAAGCACTAGTGTTTTAAGGAACAGGTTAAAAAGAGAATCCTAATGTGATTTCTTGATAATGGGTGTGTTCCTTATCTTCTCCTCGTGTCTAAACTCTTCTCCATGGTTGGACCCCCAAATAATATTCCTTTACGTGCTAAGGGGTTTCTAGAGAGTGTGATAGGTTTAATAACTACCCGCACCCTAATGCGTACCCTAACCCTAACCCCTACCCTAACCCTAACGCGTACCCTAATCCGAACCCATACCCTAAACCGAGCCCTAACCCTAACACTAGCCCTAACCCTATACCTAACCCATACCCTACGCCCTACCCGAACCCCTCCCCGAACCCATACCCTAAGCCATACCCTAACCCTCACCCTAACCCTAACCCTAACCCTAAGCTACCCTTGACTGCTTCTGCCTCCAATAGATTTCCTAAGCACTAGTGTTTTAAGGAACAGGTTAAAAAGAGAATCCTAATGTGATTTCGTGATAATGGGTGTGTTCCTTATCTTCTCCTAGTGTCTAAACTCTTCTCCATGGCTGGACCCCCATTAATATTCCTTTACGTGCTAAGGGGTATCTAGAGAGTGGGATAGGTTTAATAACTACCCTCACCCTAACGCGTACCCTAACCCTAACACCTACCCTAACCCTAACGCGTACCCTAATCATAACCCGTACCCTAAACCGAGCCCTAAACCTAACACTAGCCCTAACCCTAACCCTAACCCATACCCTACGCCCTACCCGAACCCCTCCCCGAACCCGTAACCTAAGCCGTACCCTAACCCTCACCCTAACCCTAACCCTAACCCTAAGCTACCCTTGACAGCTTCTGCCTCCAATAGATTTCCTAAGCACTAGTGTTTTAAGGAACAGGTTAAAAAGAGAATCCTAATGTGATTTCGTGATAATGGGTGTGTTCCTTATCTTCTCCTCGTGTCTAAACTCTTCTCCATGGCTGGACCCCCAAATAATATTCCTTTATGTGCTAAGGGGTATCTAGAGAGTGTGATAGGTTTAATAACTACCCTCACCCTAACACGTACCCTAACCCTAACCCCTACCCTAACCCTAACGCGTACCCTAATCCTAACCCGTACCCTAAACCGAGCCCTAACCATAACACTATCCCTAACCCTAACCCTAACCCATAGCCTACGCCCTACCCGAACCCCTCCCCGAACCCGTACCCTAAGCCGTACCCTAACCCTCACCCTAACCCTAACCCTAACCCTAAGCTACCCTTGACTGCTTCTGCCTCCAATAGATTTCCTAAGCACTAGTGTTTTAAGGAACAGGTTAAAAAGAGAATCCTAATGTGATTTCTTGATAATGGGTGTGTTCCTTATCTTCTCCTAGTGTCTAAACTCTTCTCCATGGCTGGACCACCAAATAATATTCCTTTACGTGCTAAGGGGTATCTACAGAGTGGGATAGGTTTAATAACTAACCTCACCCTATCGCGTACCCTAACCCTAACCACTACCCTAACACTAACACGTACCCTAATCCTAACCCGTACCCTAAACCGAGCCCTAACCCTAACACTAAACCTAACCCTAACCCTAACCCATACCCTACGCCCTACCCGAACCCCTCCCCGAACCCGTACCCTAAGCCATACCCTAACCCTCACCCTAACCCTAACCCTAACTCTAAGCTACCCTTGACTGCTTCTGCCTCCAATAGATTTCCTAAGCACTAGTGTTTTAAGGAACAGGTGAAAAAGAGAATCCTAATGTGATTTCTTGATAATGGGTGTGTTCCTTATCTTCTCCTCGTGTCTAAACTCTTCTCCATGGTTGGACCCCCAAATAATATTCCTTTACGTGCTAAGGGGTTTCTAGAGAGTGTGATAGGTTTAATAACTACCCGCACCCTAATGCGTACCCTAACCCTAACCCCTACCCTAACCCTAACGCGTACCCTAATCCGAACCCATACCCTAAACCGAGCCCTAACCCTAACACTAGCCCTATCCCTATACCTAACCCATACCCTACGCCCTACCCGAACCCCTCCCCGAACCCGTACCCTAAGCCATACCCTAACCCTCACCCTAACCCTAACCCTAACCCTAACCTACCCTTGACTGCTTCTGCCTCCAATAGATTTCCTAAGCACTAGTGTTTTAAGGAACAGGTTAAAAAGAGAATCCTAATGTGATTTCGTGATAATGGGTGTGTTCCTTATCTTCTCCTAGTGTCTAAACTCTTCTCCATGGCTGGACCCCCATTAATATTCCTTTACGTGCTAAGGGGTATCTAGAGAGTGGGATAGGTTTAATAACTACCCTCACCCTAACGCATACACTAACCCTAACCCCTACCCTAACCCTAACGCATACCCTAATCCTAACCCGTACCCTAAACCGAGCCCTAACCCTAACACTAACCCTAACCCTAACCCTAACCCATACCCTACGCCCTACCCGAACTCCTCCCCGAACCCGTACCCTAAGCCGTACCCTAACCCTCACCCTAACCCTAACCCTAACCCTAAGCTACCCTTGACTGCTTCTGCCTCCAATAGATTTCCTAAGCACTAGTGTTTTAAGGAACAGGTGAAAAAGAGAATCCTAATGTGATTTCTTGATAATGGGTGTGTTCCTTATCTTCTCCTCGTGTCTAAACTCTTCTCCATGGCTGGACCCCCAAATAATATTCCTGTTCGTGCTAAGGGGTATCTAGAGAGTGGGATAGGTTTAATAACTACCCTCTCCCTAACGCGTACACTAACCCTAACCCCTACCCTAACCCTAACGCGTACCCTAATCCTAACCCGTACCCTAAACCGAGCCCTAACCCTAACACTAACCCTAACCTTAACCCTAACCCATACCCTACGCCCTACCCGAACCCCTCCCCGAACCCGTACCCTAAGCCGTACCCTAACCCTCACCCTAACCCTAACCCTAACCCTAAGCTACCCTTGACTGCTTCTGCCTCCAATAGATTTCCTAAGCACTAGTGTTTTAAGGAACAGGTTAAAAAGAGAATCCTAATGTGATTTCTTGATAATGGGTGTGTTCCTTATCTTCTCCTCGTGTCTAAACTCTTCTCCATGGCTGGACCCCCAAATAATATTCCTGTACGTGCTAAGGGGTATCTAGAGAGTGGGATAGGTTTAATAACTACCCTCTCCCTAACGCGTACACTAACCCTAACCCCTACCCTAACCCTAACGCGTACCCTAATCCTAACCCGTACCCTAAACCGAGCCCTAACCCTAACACTAACCCTAACCGTAACCCTAACCCATAACCTACGCCCTACCCGAACCCCTCCCCGAACCCGTACCCTAAGCCGTACCCTAACCCTCACCCTAACCCTAAACCTAACCCTAAGCTACCCTTGACGGCTTCTGCCTCCAATAGATTTCCTAAGCACTAGTGTTTTAAGGAACAGGTTAAAAAGAGAATCCTAATGTGATTTCTTGATAATGGGTGTGTTCCTTATCTTCTCCTCGTGTCTAAACTCTTCTCCATGGCTGGACCCCCAAATAATATTCCTTTAAGTGCTAAGGGGTATCTAGAGATTGGGATAGGTTTAATAACTACCCTCACCCTAACGCGTACCCTAACCCTAACCCCTACCCTAACCCTAACGCGTACCCTAATCATAACCCGTACCCTAAACCGAGCCCTAAACCTAACACTAGCCCTAACCCTAACCCTAACCCATACCCTACGCCCTACCCGAACCCCTCCCCGAACCCGTAACCTAAGCCGTACCCTAACCCTCACCCTAACCCTAACCCTAACCCTAAGCTACCCTTGACTGCTTCTGCCTCTAATAGATTTCCTAAGCACTAGTGTTTTAAGGAACAGGTTAAAAAGAGAATCCTAATGTGATTTCGTGATAATGGGTGTGTTCCTTATCTTCTCCTCGTGTCTAAACTCTTCTCCATGGCTGGACCCCCAAATAATATTCCTTTATGTGCTAAGGGGTATCTAGAGAGTGTGATAGGTTTAATAACTACCCTCACCCTAACACGTACCCTAACCCTAACCCCTACCCTAACCCTAACGCGTACCCTAATCCTAACCCGTACCCTAAACCGAGCCCTAACCATAACACTAGCCCTAACCCTAACCCTAACCCATAGCTTACGCCCTACCCGAACCCCTCCCCGAACCCATACCCTAAGCCATACCCTAGCCCTCACCCTAACCCTAACCCTAACCCTAAGCTACCCTTGACTGCTTCTGCCTCCAATAGATTTCCTAAGCACTAGTGTTTTAAGGAACAGTTTAAAAAGAGAATCATATTGTGATTTCTTGATAATGGGTGTGTTCCTTATCTTCTCCTAGTGTCTAAACTCTTCTCCATGGCTGGACCCCCAAATAATATTCCTTTACGTGCTAAGGGGTATCTAGAGAGTGGGATAGGTTTAATAACTACCCTCACCCTAAAGCATACCCTAACCCTAACCACTACCCTAACACTAACGCGTACCCTAATCCTAACCCGTACCCTAAACCGAGCCCTAACCCTAACACTAACCCTAACCCTAACCCTAACCCATACCCTACGCCCTACCCGAACCCCTCCCCGAACCCGTACCATAAGCCGTACCCTAACCCTCACCCTAACCCTAACCCTAACCCTAAGCTACCCTTGACTGCTTCTGCCTCCAATAGATTTCCTAAGCACTAGTGTTTTAAGGAACAGGTTAAAAAGAGAATCCTAATGTGATTTCTTGATAATGGGTGTGTTCCTTATCTTCTCCTCGTGTCTAAATTCTTCTCCATGGCTGGACCCCCAAATAATATTCCTTTACGTGCTAAGGGGTATCTAGAGAGTGGGATAGATTTAATAACTACCCTCACCCTAACGCGTACCCTAACCCTAACCCCTACCCTAACCCTAATGCGTACCCTAATCCTAACCCGTACCCTAAACCGAGCCCTAACCCTAACCCTTGCCCTAACCCTAACTCTAACCCATACACTACGCCCTACCCGAACCCCTCCCCGAACCCGTACCCTAAGCCGTACCCTAACCCTCACCCTAACCCTAACCCTAACCCTAAGCTACCCTTGACTGCTTCTGCCTCCAATAGATTTCCTAAGCACTAGTGTTTTAAGGAACAGGTTAAAAAGAGAATCCTAATGTGATTTCTTGATAATGGGTGTGTTCCTTATCTTCTCCTAGTGTCTAAACTCTTCTCCATGGCTGGACCACCAAATAATATTCCTTTACGTGCTAAGGGGTATCTACAGAGTGGGATAGGTTTAATAACTAACCTCACCCTATCGCGTACCCTAACCCTAACCCCTACCCTAACACTAACACGTACCCTAATCCTAACCCGTACCCTAAACCGAGCCCTAACCCTAACACTAAACCTAACCCTAACCCTAACCCATACCCTACGCCCTACCCGAACCCCTCCCCGAACCCGTACCCTAAGCCATACCCTAACCCTCACCCTAACCCTAACCCTAACTCTAAGCTACCCTTGACTGCTTCTGCCTCCAATAGATTTCCTAAGCACTAGTGTTTTAAGGAACAGGTGAAAAAGAGAATCCTAATGTGATTTCTTGATAATGGGTGTGTTCCTTATCTTCTCCTCGTGTCTAAACTCTTCTCCATGGTTGGACCCCGAAATAATATTCCTTTACGTGCTAAGGGGTTTCTAGAGATTGTGATAGGTTTAATAACTACCCGCACCCTAATGCGTACCCTAACCCTAACCCCTACCCTAACCCTAACGCGTACCCTAATCCGAACCCATACCCTAAACCGAGCCCTAACCCTAACACTAGCCCTAACCCTATACCTAACCCATACCCTACGCCCTACCCGAACCCCTCCCCGAACCCGTACCCTAAGCCATACCCTAACCCTCACCCTAACCCTAACCCTAACCCTAAGCTACCCTTGACTGCTTCTGCCTCCAATAGATTTCCTAAGCACTAGTGTTTTAAGGAACAGGTTAAAAAGAGAATCCTAATGTGATTTCGTGATAATGGGTGTGTTCCATATCTTCTCCTAGTGTCTAAACTCTTCTCCATGGCTGGACCCCCATTAAATTCCTTTACGTGCTAAGGGGTATCTAGAGAGTGGGATAGGTTTAATAACTACCCTCTCCCTAACGCATACACTAACCCTAACGCCTACCCTAAACCTAACGCGTACCCTAATCCTAACCCGTACCCTAAACCGAGCCCTAACCCTAACACTAACCCTAACCCTAACCCTAACCCATACCCTACGCCCTACCCGAACTCCTCCCCGAACCCGTACCCTAAGCCGTACCCTAACCCTCACCCTAACCCTAACCCTAACCCTAAGCTACCCTTGACTGCTTCTGCCTCCAATAGATTTCCTAAGCACTAGTGTTTTAAGGAACAGGTTAAAAAGAGAATCCTAATGTGATTTCTTGATAATGGGTGTGTTCCTTATCTTCTCCTCGTGTCTAAACTCTTCTCCATGGCTGGTCCCCCAAATAATATTCCTTTACGAGCTAAGGGGTATCTAGAGAGTGGGATAGGTTTAATAACTACCCTCACCCTAACGCGTACCCTAACCCTAACCCCTACCCTAACCCTAACGCGTACCCTAATCCTAACCTGTACCCTAAACCGAGCCCTAACCATAACACTAACCCTAACCCTAACCCTAACCCGTAGCCTACGCCCTACCCGAACCCCTCCCCGAACCCGTACCCTAAGCCATACCCTAGCCCTCACCCTAACCCTAACTGTAACCCTAAGCTACCCTTGACTGCTTCTGCCTCCAATAGATTTCCTAAGCACTAGTGTTTTAAGGAACAGGTTAAAAAGAGAATCCTAATGTGATTTCTTGATAATGGGTGTGTTCCTTATCTTCTCCTCGTGTCCAAACTCTTCTCCATGGCTGGACCCCCAAATAATATTCCTTTACGTGCTAAGGGGTATCTAGAGAGTGGGATAGATTTAATAACTACCCTCACCCTAACGCGTACCCTAACCCTAACCCCTACCCTAACACTAACACAAACCCTAATCCTAACCCGTACCCTAAACCGAGCCCTAACCCTAACACTAAACCTAACCCTAACCCTAACCCATACCCTACGCCCTACCCGAACCCCTCCCCGAACCCGTACCCTAAGCCATACCCTAACCCTCACCCTAACCCTAAGCTACCCTTGACTGCTTCTGCCTCCAATAGATTTCCTAAGCACTATTGTTTTAAGGAACAGGTTAAAAAGAGAATCCTAATGTGATTTCTTGATAATGGGTGTGTTCCTTATCTTCTCCTAGTGTCTAAACTCTTCTCCATGGCTGGACCCCCAAATAATATTCCTTTACGTGCTAAGGGGTATCTAGAGAGTGGGATAGGTTTAATAACTAACCTCACCCTATCGCATACCCTAACCCTAACCCCTACCCTAACACTAACGCGTACCCTAATCCTAACCCGTACCCTAAACCGAGCCCTAACCCTAACACTAACCCTAACCCTAACCCTAAACCATACCCTACGCCCTACCCGAACCCCTCCCCGAACCCGTACCCTAAGCCATACCCTAACCCTCACCCTAACCCTAACCCTAACCCTAAGCTACCCTTGACTGCTTCTGCCTCCAATAGATTTCCTAAGCACTAGTGTTTTAAGGAACAGGTGAAAAAGAGAATCCTAATGTGATTTCTTGATAATGGGTGTGTTCCTTATCTTCTCCTCGTGTCTAAACTCTTCTCCATGGCTGGACCCCCAAATAATATTCCTGTACGTGCTAAGGGGTATCTAGAGAGTGGGATAGGTTTAATAACTACCCTCTCCCTAACGCGTACACTAACCCTAACCCCTACCCTAACCCTAACGCGTACCCTAATCCTAACCCGTACCCTAAACCGAGCCCTAACCCTAACACTAACCCTAACCGTAACCCTAACCCATAACCTACGCCCTACCCGAACCCCTCCCCGAACCCGTACCCTAAGCCATACCCTAACCCTCACCCTAACCCTAACCCTAACCCTAACCCTAAGCTACCCTTGACGGCTTCTGCCTCCAATAGATTTCCTAAGCACTAGTGTTTTAAGGAACATGTTAAAAAGAGAATCCTAATGTGATTTCTTGATAATGGGTGTGTTCCTTATCTTCTCCTCGTGTCTAAACACTTCTCCATGGCTGGACCCCCAAATAATATTCCTTTACGTGCTAAGGGGTATCTAGAGAGTGGGATAGGTTTAATAACTACCCTCACCCTAAAGCGTACCCTAACCCTAACCACTACCCTAACATTAACGCGTACCCTAATCCTAACCCGTACCCTAAACCGAGCCCTAACCCTAACACTAACCCTAACCCTAACCCTAACCCATACCCTACGCCCTACCCGAACCCCTCCCCGAACCCGTACCCTAAGCCGTACCCTAACCCTCACCCTAACCCTAACCCTAACCCTAAGCTACCCTTGACGGCTTCTGCCTCCAATAGATTTCCTAAGCACTAGTGTTTTAAGGAACAGGTTAAAAAGAGAATCCTAATGTGATTTCTTGATAATGGGTGTGTTCCTTATCTTCTCCTCGTGTCTAAACTCTTCTCCATGGTTGGACCCCCAAATAATATTCCTTTACGTGCTAAGGGGTTTCTAGAGAGTGTGATAGGTTTAATAACTACCCGCACCCTAATGCGTACCCTAACCCTAACCCCTACCCTAACCCTAACGCGTACCCTAATCCGAACCCATACCCTAAACCGAGCCCTAACCCTAACACTAGCCCTAACCCTATACCTAACCCATACCCTACGCCCTACCCGAACCCCTCCCCGAACCCATACCCTAAGCCATACCCTAACCCTCACCCTAACCCTAACCCTAACCCTAAGCTACCCTTGACTGCTTCTGCCTCCAATAGATTTCCTAAGCACTAGTGTTTTAAGGAACAGGTTAAAAAGAGAATCCTAATGTGATTTCGTGATAATGGGTGTGTTCCTTATCTTCTCCTAGTGTCTAAACTCTTCTCCATGGCTGGACCCCCATTAATATTCCTTTACGTGCTAAGGGGTATCTAGAGAGTGGGATAGGTTTAATAACTACCCTCACCCTAACGCGTACCCTAACCCTAACCCCTACCCTAACCCTAACGCGTACCCTAATCATAACCCGTACCCTAAACCGAGCCCTAAACCTAACACTAGCCCTAACCCTAACCCTAACCCATACCCTACGCCCTACCCGAACCCCTCCCCGAACCCGTAACCTAAGCCGTACCCTAACCCTCACCCTAACCCTAACCCTAACCCTAAGCTACCCTTGACTGCTTCTGCCTCCAATAGATTTCCTAAGCACTAGTGTTTTAAGGAACAGGTTAAAAAGAGAATCCTAATGTGATTTCGTGATAATGGGTGTGTTCCTTATCTTCTCCTAGTGTCTAAACTCTTCTCCATGGCTGGACCCCCATTAATATTCCTTTACGTGCTAAGGGGTATCTAGAGAGTGGGATAGGTTTAATAACTACCCTCACCCTAAAGCGTACCCTAACCCTAACCCCTACCCTAACACTAACGCGTACCCTAATCCTAACCCGTACCCTAAACCGAGCCCTAACCCTAACACTAGCGCTAACACTAACCCTAACACATACCCTACGCCCTATCCGAACCCCTCCCCGAACCCGTACCCTAAGCCATACCCTAGCCCTCACCCTAACCCTAACCCTAACCCTAAGCTACCCTTGACTGCTTCTGCCTCCAATAGATTTCCTAAGCACTAGTGTTTTAAGGAACAGTTTAAAAAGAGAATCATATTGTGATTTCTTGATAATGGGTGTGTTCCTTATCTTCTCCTAGTGTCTAAACTCTTCTCCATGGCTGGACCCGCAAATAATATTCCTTTACGTGCTAAGGGGTATCTAGAGAGTGGGATAGGTTTAATAACTACCCTCACCCTAAAGCGTACCCTAACCCTAACCACTACCCTAACACTAACGCGTACCCTAATCCTAACCCGTACCCTAAACCGAGCCCTAACCCTAACACTAACCCTAACCCTAACCCTAACCCATACCCTACGCCCTACCCGAACTCCTCCCCGAACCCGTACCCTAAGCCGTACCCTAACCCTCACCCTAACCCTAACCCTAACCCTAAGCTACCCTTGACTGCTTCTGCCTCCAATAGATTTCCTAAGCACTAGTGTTTTAAGGAACAGGTGAAAAAGAGAATCCTAATGTGATTTCTTGATAATGGGTGTGTTCCTTATTTTCTCCTCGTGTCTAAACTCTTCTCCATGGCTGGACCCCAAAATAATATTCCTGTTCGTGCTAAGGGGTATCTAGAGAGTGGGATAGGTTTAATAACTACCCTCTCCCTAACGCGTACACTAACCCTAACCCCTACCCTAACCCTAACGCGTACCCTAATCCTAACCCGTACCCTAAACCGAGCCCTAACCCTAACACTAACCCTAACCTTAACCCTAACCCATACCCTACGCCCTACCCGAACCCCTCCCCGAACCCGTACCCTAAGCCGAACCCTAACCCTCACCCTAACCCTAACCCTAACCCTAAGCTACCCTTGACGGCTTCTGCCTCCAATAGATTTCCTAAGCACTAGTGTTTTAAGGAACAGGTTAAAAAGAGAATCCTAATGTGATTTCTTGATAATGGGTGTGTTCCTTATCTTGTCCTCGTGTCTAAATTCTTCTCCATGGCTGGACCCCCAAATAATATTCCTTTACTTGCTAAGGGGTATCTAGAGAGTGGGATAGATTTAATAACTACCCTCACCCTAACGCGTACCCTAACCCTAACCCCTACCCTAACCCTAACGCGTACCCTAATCCTAACCCGTACCCTAAACCGAGCCCTAACCCTAACCCTTGCCCTAACCCTAACCCTAACCCATACCCTACGCCCTACCCGAACCCCTCCCCGAACCCGTACCCTAAGCCGTACCCTAACCCTCACCCTAACCCTAACCCTAACCCTAAGCTACCCTTGACTGCTTCTGCCTCCAATAGATTTCCTAAGCACTAGTGTTTTAAGGAACAGGTTAAAAAGAGAATCCTAATGTGATTTCTTGATAATGGGTGTGTTCCTTATCTTCTCCTAGTGTCTAAACTCTTCTCCATGGCTGGACCACCAAATAATATTCCTTTACGTGCTAAGGGGTATCTACAGAGTGGGATAGGTTTAATAACTAACCTCACCCTATCGCGTACCCTAACCCTAACCACTACCCTAACACTAACACGTACCCTAATCCTAACCCGTACCCTAAACCGAGCCCTAACCCTAACACTAAACCTAACCCTAACCCTAACCCATACCCTACGCCCTACCCGAACCCCTCCCCGAACCCGTACCCTAAGCCATACCCTAACCCTCACCCTAACCCTAACCCTAACTCTAAGCTACCCTTGACTGCTTCTGCCTCCAATAGATTTCCTAAGCACTAGTGTTTTAAGGAACAGGTGAAAAAGAGAATCCTAATGTGATTTCTTGATAATGGGTGTGTTCCTTATCTTCTCCTCGTGTCTAAACTCTTCTCCATGGTTGGACCCCCAAATAATATTCCTTTACGTGCTAAGGGGTTTCTAGAGAGTGTGATAGGTTTAATAACTACCCGCACCCTAATGCGTACCCTAACCCTAACCCCTACCCTAACCCTAACGCGTACCCTAATCCGAACCCATACCCTAAACCGAGCCCTAACCCTAACACTAGCCCTATCCCTATACCTAACCCATACCCTACGCCCTACCCGAACCCCTCCCCGAACCCGTACCCTAAGCCATACCCTAACCCTCACCCTAACCCTAACCCTAACCCTAAGCTACCCTTGACTGCTTCTGCCTCCAATAGATTTCCTAAGCACTAGTGTTTTAAGGAACAGGTTAAAAAGAGAATCCTAATGTGATTTCGTGATAATGGGTGTGTTCCTTATCTTCTCCTAGTGTCTAAACTCTTCTCCATGGCTGGACCCCCATTAATATTCCTTTACGTGCTAAGGGGTATCTAGAGAGTGGGATAGGTTTAATAACTACCCTCACCCTAACGCATACACTAACCCTAACCCCTACCCTAACCCTAACGCATACCCTAATCCTAACCCGTACCCTAAACCGAGCCCTAACCCTAACACTAACCCTAACCCTAACCCTAACCCATACCCTACGCCCTACCCGAACTCCTCCCCGAACCCGTACCCTAAGCCGTACCCTAACCCTCACCCTAACCCTAACCCTAACCCTAAGCTACCCTTGACTGCTTCTGCCTCCAATAGATTTCCTAAGCACTAGTGTTTTAAGGAACAGGTGAAAAAGAGAATCCTAATGTGATTTCTTGATAATGGGTGTGTTCCTTATCTTCTCCTCGTGTCTAAACTCTTCTCCATGGCTGGACCCCCAAATAATATTCCTGTTCGTGCTAAGGGGTATCTAGAGAGTGGGATAGGTTTAATAACTACCCTCTCCCTAACGCGTACACTAACCCTAACCCCTACCCTAACCCTAACGCGTACCCTAATCCTAACCCGTACCCTAAACCGAGCCCTAACCCTAACACTAACCCTAACCTTAACCCTAACCCATACCCTACGCCCTACCCGAACCCCTCCCCGAACCCGTACCCTAAGCCGTACCCTAACCCTCACCCTAACCCTAACCCTAACCCTAAGCTACCCTTGACTGCTTCTGCCTCCAATAGATTTCCTAAGCACTAGTGTTTTAAGGAACAGGTTAAAAAGAGAATCCTAATGTGATTTCTTGATAATGGGTGTGTTCCTTATCTTCTCCTCGTGTCTAAACTCTTCTCCATGGCTGGACCCCCAAATAATATTCCTGTACGTGCTAAGGGGTATCTAGAGAGTGGGATAGGTTTAATAACTACCCTCTCCCTAACGCGTACACTAACCCTAACCCCTACCCTAACCCTAACGCGTACCCTAATCCTAACCCGTACCCTAAACCGAGCCCTAACCCTAACACTAACCCTAACCGTAACCCTAACCCATAACCTACGCCCTACCCGAACCCCTCCCCGAACCCGTACCCTAAGCCGTACCCTAACCCTCACCCTAACCCTAAACCTAACCCTAAGCTACCCTTGACGGCTTCTGCCTCCAATAGATTTCCTAAGCACTAGTGTTTTAAGGAACAGGTTAAAAAGAGAATCCTAATGTGATTTCTTGATAATGGGTGTGTTCCTTATCTTCTCCTCGTGTCTAAACTCTTCTCCATGGCTGGACCCCCAAATAATATTCCTTTAAGTGCTAAGGGGTATCTAGAGATTGGGATAGGTTTAATAACTACCCTCACCCTAACGCGTACCCTAACCCTAACCCCTACCCTAACCCTAACGCGTACCCTAATCATAACCCGTACCCTAAACCGAGCCCTAAACCTAACACTAGCCCTAACCCTAACCCTAACCCATACCCTACGCCCTACCCGAACCACTCCCCGAACCCGTAACCTAAGCCGTACCCTAACCCTCACCCTAACCCTAACCCTAACCCTAAGCTACCCTTGAATGCTTCTGCCTCCAATAGATTTCCTAAGCACTAGTGTTTTAAGGAACAGGTTAAAAAGAGAATCCTAATGTGATTTCTTGATAATGGGTGTGTTCCTTATCTTCTCCTAGTGTCTAAACTCTTCTCCATGGCTGGACCACCAAATAATATTCCTTTACGTGCTAAGGGGTATCTACAGAGTGGGATAGGTTTAATAACTAACCTCACCCTATCGCGTACCCTAACCCTAACCACTACCCTAACACTAACACGTACCCTAATCCTAACCCGTACCCTAAACCGAGCCCTAACCCTAACACTAAACCTAACCCTAACCCTAACCCATACCCTACGCCCTACCCGAACCCCTCCCCGAACCCGTACCCTAAGCCATACCCTAACCCTCACCCTAACCCTAACCCTAACTCTAAGCTACCCTTGACTGCTTCTGCCTCCAATAGATTTCCTAAGCACTAGTGTTTTAAGGAACAGGTGAAAAAGAGAATCCTAATGTGATTTCTTGATAATGGGTGTGTTCCTTATCTTCTCCTCGTGTCTAAACTCTTCTCCATGGTTGGACCCCCAAATAATATTCCTTTACGTGCTAAGGGGTTTCTAGAGAGTGTGATAGGTTTAATAACTACCCGCACCCTAATGCGTACCCTAACCCTAACCCCTACCCTAACCCTAACGCGTACCCTAATCCGAACCCATACCCTAAACCGAGCCCTAACCCTAACACTAGCCCTAACCCTATACCTAACCCATACCCTACGCCCTACCCGAACCCCTCCCCGAACCCGTACCCTAAGCCATACCCTAACCCTCACCCTAACCCTAACCCTAACCCTAAGCTACCCTTGACTGCTTCTGCCTCCAATAGATTTCCTAAGCACTAGTGTTTTAAGGAACAGGTTAAAAAGAGAATCCTAATGTGATTTCGTGATAATGGGTGTGTTCCTTATCTTCTCCTAGTGTCTAAACTCTTCTCCATGGCTGGACCCCCATTAATATTCCTTTACGTGCTAAGGGGTATCTAGAGAGTGGGATAGGTTTAATAACTACCCTCACCCTAACGCATACACTAACCCTAACCCCTACCCTAACCCTAACGCATACCCTAATCCTAACCCGTACCCTAAACCGAGCCCTAACCCTAACACTAACCCTAACCCTAACCCTAACCCATACCCTACGCCCTACCCGAACTCCTCCCCGAACCCGTACCCTAAGCCGTACCCTAACCCTCACCCTAACCCTAACCCTAACCCTAAGCTACCCTTGACTGCTTCTGCCTCCAATAGATTTCCTAAGCACTAGTGTTTTAAGGAACAGGTGAAAAAGAGAATCCTAATGTGATTTCTTGATAATGGGTGTGTTCCTTATCTTCTCCTCGTGTCTAAACTCTTCTCCATGGCTGGACCCCCAAATAATATTCCTGTTCGTGCTAAGGGGTATCTAGAGAGTGGGATAGGTTTAGTAACTACCCTCTCCCTAACGCGTACACTAACCCTAACCCCTACCCTAACCCTAACGCGTACCCTAATCCTAACCCGTACCCTAAACCGAGCCCTAACCCTAACACTAACCCTAACCTTAACCCTAACCCATACCCTACGCCCTACCCGAACCCCTCCCCGAACCCGTACCCTAAGCCGTACCCTAACCCTCACCCTAACCCTAACCCTAACCCTAAGCTACCCTTGACTGCTTCTGCCTCCAATAGATTTCCTAAGCACTAGTGTTTTAAGGAACAGGTTAAAAAGAGAATCCTAATGTGATTTCTTGATAATGGGTGTGTTCCTTATCTTCTCCTCGTGTCTAAACTCTTCTCCATGGCTGGACCCCCAAATAATATTCCTGTACGTGCTAAGGGGTATCTAGAGAGTGGGATAGGTTTAATAACTACCCTCTCCCTAACGCGTACACTAACCCTAACCCCTACCCTAACCCTAACGCGTACCCTAATCCTAACCCGTACCCTAAACCGAGCCCTAACCCTAACACTAACCCTAACCGTAACCCTAACCCATAACCTACGCCCTACCCGAACCCCTCCCCGAACCCGTACCCTAAGCCGTACCCTAACCCTCACCCTAACCCTAAACCTAACCCTAAGCTACCCTTGACGGCTTCTGCCTCCAATAGATTTCCTAAGCACTAGTGTTTTAAGGAACAGGTTAAAAAGAGAATCCTAATGTGATTTCTTGATAATGGGTGTGTTCCTTATCTTCTCCTCGTGTCTAAACTCTTCTCCATGGCTGGACCCCCAAATAATATTCCTTTAAGTGCTAAGGGGTATCTAGAGATTGGGATAGGTTTAATAACTACCCTCACCCTAACGCGTACCCTAACCCTAACCCCTACCCTAACCCTAACGCGTACCCTAATCATAACCCGTACCCTAAACCGAGCCCTAAACCAAACACTAGCCCTAACCCTAACCCTAACCCATACCCTACGCCCTACCCGAACCCCTCCCCGAACCCGTAACCTAAGCCGTACCCTAACCCTCACCCTAACCCTAACCCTAACCCTAAGCTACCCTTGACTGCTTCTGCCTCCAATAGATTTCCTAAGCACTAGTGTTTTAAGGAACAGGTTAAAAAGAGAATCCTAATGTGATTTCGTGATAATGGGTGTGTTCCTTATCTTCTCCTCGTGTCTAAACTCTTCTCCATGGCTGGACCCCCAAATAATATTCCTTTATGTGCTAAGGGGTATCTAGAGAGTGTGATAGGTTTAATAACTACCCTCACCCTAACACGTACCCTAACCCTAACCCCTACCCTAACCCTAACGCGTACCCTAATCCTAACCCGTACCCTAAACCGAGCCCTAACCATAACACTAGCCCTAACCCTAACCCTAACCCATAGCCTACGCCCTACCCGAACCCCTCCCCGAACCCGTACCCTAAGCCATACCCTAGCCCTCACCCTAACCCTAACCCTAACCCTAAGCTACCCTTGACTGCTTCTGCCTCCAATAGATTTCCTAAGCACTAGTGTTTTAAGGAACAGTTTAAAAAGAGAATCATATTGTGATTTCTTGATAATGGGTGTGTTCCTTATCTTCTCCTAGTGTCTAAACTCTTCTCCATGGCTGGACCCCCAAATAATATTCCTTTACGTGCTAAGGGGTATCTAGAGAGTGGGATAGATTTAATAACTACCCTCACCCTAACGCGTACCCTAACCCTAACCCCTACCCTAACCCTAACGCGTACCCTAATCCTAACCCGTACCCTAAACCGAGCCCTAACCCTAACCCTTGCCCTAACCCTAACCCATACCCTACGCCCTACCCGAACCCCTCCCCGAACCCGTACCCTAAGCCGTACCCTAACCCTCACCCTAACCCTAACCCTAACCCTAAGCTACCCTTGACTGCTTCTGCCTCCAATAGATTTCCTAAGCACTAGTGTTTTAAGGAACAGGTTAAAAAGAGAATCCTAATGTGATTTCTTGATAATGGGTGTGTTCCTTATCTTCTCCTAGTGTCTAAACTCTTCTCCATGGCTGGACCACCAAATAATATTCCTTTACGTGCTAAGGGGTATCTACAGAGTGGGATAGGTTTAATAACTAAACTCACCCTATCGCGTACCCTAACCCTAACCCCTACCCTAACACTAACACGTACCCTAATCCTAACCCGTACCCTAAACCGAGCCCTAACCCTAACACTAAACCTAACCCTAACCCTAACCCATACCCTACGCCCTACCCGAACCCCTCCCCGAACCCGTACCCTAAGCCATACCCTAACCCTCACCCTAACTCTAAGCTACCCTTGAGAGCTTCTGCCTCCAATAGATTCCCTAAGCACTAGTGTTTTAAGGAACAGGTTAAAAAGAGAATCCTAATGTGATTTCTTGATAATGGGTGTGTTCCTTATCTTCTCCTAGTGTCTAAACTCTTCTCCATGGCTGGACCCCCAAATAATATTCCTTTACGTGCTAAGGGGTATCTAGAGAGTGGGATAGGTTTAATAACTAACCTCACCCTATCGCGTACCCTAACCCTAACCCCTACCCTAACACTAACGCGTACCCTAATCCTAACCCATACCCTAAACCGAGCCCTAACCCTAACACTAACCCTAACCCTAACCCTAAACCATACCCTACGCCCTACCCGAACCCCTCCCCGAACCCGTACCCTAAGCCATACCCTAACCCTCACCCTAACCCTAACCCTAACCCTAAGCTACCCTTGACTGCTTCTGCCTCCAGTAGATTTCCTAAGCACTAGTGTTTTAAGGAACAGGTGAAAAAGAGAATCCTAATGTGATTTCTTGATAATGGGTGTGTTCCTTATCTTCTCCTCGTGTCTAAACTCTTCTCCATGGCTGGACCCCCAAATAATATTCCTGTTCGTGCTAAGGGGTATCTAGAGAGTGGGATAGGTTTAATAACTACCCTCTCCCTAATGCGTACACTAACCCTAACCCCTACCCTAACCCTAACGCGTACCCTAATCCTAACCCGTACCCTAAACCGAGCCCTAACCCTAACACTAACCCTAACCGTAACCCTAACCCATACCCTACGCCCTACCCGAACCCCTCCCCGAACCCGTACCCTAAGCCGTACCCTAACCCTCACCCTAACCCTAACCCTAACCCTAAGCTACCCTTGACTGCTTCTGCCTCCAATAGATTTCCTAAGCACTAGTGTTTTAAGGAACAGGTTAAAAAGAGAATCCTAATGTGATTTCTTGATAATGGGTGTGTTCCTTATCTTCTCCTCGTGTCTAAACTCTTCTCCATGGCTGGACCCCCAAATAATATTCCTGTACGTGCTAAGGGGTATCTAGAGAGTGGGATAGGTTTAATAACTACCCTCTCCCTAACGCGTACACTAACCCTAACCCCTACCCTAACCCTAACGCGTACCCTAATCCTAACCCGTACCCTAAACCGAGCCCTAACCCTAACACTAACCCTAACCGTAACCCTAACCCATAACCTACGCCCTACCCGAACCCCTCCCCGAACCCGTAACCTAAGCCGTACCCTAACCCTCACCCTAACCCTAACCCTAACCCTAAGCTACCCTTGACGGCTTCTGCCTCCAATAGATTTCCTAAGCACTAGTGTTTTAAGGAACAGGTTAAAAAGAGAATCCTAATGTGATTTCTTGATAATGGGTGTGTTCCTTATCTTCTCCTCGTGTCTAAATTCTTCTCCATGGCTGGACCCCCAAATAATATTCCTTTACGTGCTAAGGGGTATCTAGAGAGTGGGATAGATTTAATAACTACCCTCACCCTAACGCGTACCCTAACCCTAACCCCTACCCTAACCCTAACGCGTAACCTAATCCTAACCCGTACCCTAAACCGAGCCCTAACCCTAACCCTTGCCCTAACCCTAACCCTAACCCATACCCTACGCCCTACCCGAACCCCTCCCCGAACCCGTACCCTAACCCGTACCCTAACCCTCACCCTAACCCTAACCCTAACCCTAAGCTACCCTTGACTGCTTCTACGTCCAATAGATTTCCTAAGCACTAGTGTTTTAAGGAACAGGTTAAAAAGAGAATCCTAATGTGATTTCTTGATAATGGGTGTGTTCCTTATCTTCTCCTAGTGTCTAAACTCTTCTCCATGGCTGGACCACCAAATAATATTCCTTTACGTGCTAAGGGGTATCTACAGAGTGGGATAGGTTTAATAACTAACCTCACCCTATAGCGTAACCTAACCCTAACCCCTACCCTAACACTAACACGTACCCTAATCCTAACCCGTACCCTAAACCGAGCCCTAACCCTAACACTAAACCTAACCCTAACCCTAACCCATACCCTACGCCCTACCCGAACCCCTCCCCGAACCCATACCCTAAGCCATACCCTAACCCTCACCCTAACCCTAACCCTAACTCTAAGCTACCCTTGACTGCTTCTGCCTCCAATAAATTTCCTAAGCACTAGTGTTTTAAGGAACAGGTGAAAAAGAGAATCCTAATGTGATTTCTTGATAATGGGTGTGTTCCTTATCTTCTCCTCGTGTCTAAACTCTTCTCCATGTTTGGACCCCCAAATAATATTCCTTTACGTGCTAAGGGGTTTCTAGAGAGTGTGATAGGTTTAATAACTACCCGCACCCTAATGCGTACCCTAACCCTAACCCCTACCCTAACCCTAACGCGTACCCTAATCCGAACCCATACCCTAAACCGAGCCCTAACCCTAACACTAGCCCTAACCCTATACCTAACCCATACCCTACGCCCTACCCGAACCCCTCCCCGAACCCGTACCCTAAGCCATACCCTAACCCTCACCCTAACCCTAACCCTAACCCTAAGCTACCCTTGACTGCTTCTGCCTCCAATAGATTTCCTAAGCACTAGTGTTTTAAGGAACAGGTTAAAAAGAGAATCCTAATGTGATTTCGTGATAATGGGTGTGTTCCTTATCTTCTCCTAGTGTCTAAACTCTTCTCCATGGCTGGACCCCCATTAATATTCCTTTACGTGCTAAGGGGTATCTAGAGAGTGGGATAGGTTTAATAACTACCCTCACCCTAACGCGTAACCTAACCCTAACCCCTACCCTAACCCTAACGCGTACCCTAATCATAACCCGTAACCTAAACCGAGCCCTAAACCTAACACTAGCCCTAACCCTAACCCTAACCCATACCCTACGCTCTACCCGAACCCCTCCCCGAACCCGTACCCTAAGCCGTACCCTAACCCTCACCCTAAACCTAACCCTAACCCTAAGCTACCCTTGACTGCTGCTGCCTCCAATAGATTTCCTAAGCACTAGTGTTTTAAGGAACAGGTTAAAAAGAGAATCCTAATGTGATTTCGTGATAATGGGTGTGTTCCTTATCTTCTCCTCGTGTCTAAACTCTTCTCCATGGCTGGACCCCCAAATAATATTCCTTTATGTGCTAAGGGGTATCTAGAGAGTGTGATAGGTTTAATAACTACCCTCACCCTAACACGTACCCTAACCCTAACCCCTACCCTAACCCTAACGCGTACCCTAATCCTAACCCGTACCCTAAACCGAGCCCTAACCATAACACTAGCCCTAACCCTAACCCTAACCCATAGCCTACGCCCTACCCGAACCCCTCCCCGAACCCGTACCCTAAGCCATGCCCTAGCCCTCACCCTAACCCTAACCCTAACCCTAAGCTACCCTTGACTGCTTCTGCCTCCAATAGATTTCCTAAGCACTAGTGTTTTAAGGAACAGTTTAAAAAGAGAATCATATTGTGATTTCTTGATAATGGGTGTGTTCCTTATCTTCTCCTAGTGTCTAAACTCTTCTCCATGGCTGGACCCGCAAATAATATTCCTTTACGTGCTAAGGGGTATCTAGAGAGTGGGATAGGTTTAATAACTACCCTCACCCTAAAGCGTACCCTAACCCTAACCACTACCCTAACACTAACGCGTACCCTAATCCTAACCCGTACCCTAAACCGAGCCCTAACCCTAACACTAACCCTAACCCTAACCCTAACCCATACCCTACGCCCTACCCGAACCCCTCCCCGAACCCGTACCCTAAGCCATACCCTAACCCTCACCCTAACCCTAACCCTAACCCTAAGCTACCCTTGACTGCTTCTGCCTCCAATAGATTTCCTAAGCACTAGTGTTTTAAGGAACAGGTTAAAAAGAGAATCCTAATGTGATTTCGTGATAATGGGTGTGTTCCTTATCTTCTCCTAGTGTCTAAACTCTTCTCCATGGCTGGACCCCCATTAATATTCCTTTACGTGCTAAGGGGTATCTAGAGAGTGGGATAGGTTTAATAACTACCCTCACCCTAACGCGTACCCTAACCCTAACCCCTACCCTAACCCTAACGCGTACCCTAATCATAACCCGTACCCTAAACCGAGCCCTAAACCTAACACTAGCCCTAACCCTAACCCTAACCCATACCCTACGCCCTACCCGAACCCCTCCCCGAACCCGTAACCTAAGCCGTACCCTAACCCTCACCCTAAACCTAACCCTAACCCTAAGCTACCCTTGACTGCTTCTGCCTCCAATAGATTTCCTAAGCACTAGTGTTTTAAGGAACAGTTTAAAAAGAGAATCCTAATGTGATTTCGTGATAATGGGTGTGTTCCTTATCTTCTCCTCGTGTCTAAACTCTTCTCCATGGCCGGACCCCCAAATAATATTCCTTTATGTGCTAAGGGGTATCTAGAGAGTGTGATAGGTTTAATAACTACCCTCACCCTAACACGTACCCTAACCCTAACCCCTACCCTAACCCTAACGCGTACCCTAATCCTAACCCGTACCCTAAACCAAGCCCTAACCATAACACTAGCCCTAACCCTAACCCTAACCCATAGCCTACGCCCTACCCGAACCCCTCCCCGAACCCGTACCCTAAGCCATACCCTAGCCCTCACCCTAACCCTAACCCTAATTCTAAGCTACCCTTGACTGCTTCTGCCTCCAATAGATTTCCTAAGCACTAGTGTTTTAAGGAACAGTTTAAAAAGAGAATCATATTGTGATTTCTTGATAATGGGTGTGTTCCTTATCTTCTCCTAGTGTCTAAACTCTTCTCCATGGCTGGACCCGCAAATAATATTCCTTTACGTGCTAAGGGGTATCTAGAGAGTGGGATAGGTTTAATAACTACCCTCACCCTAAAGCGTACCCTAACCCTAACCACTACCCTAACACTAACGCGTACCCTAATCCTAACCCGTACCCTAAACCGAGCCCTAACCCTAACACTAAACCTAACCCTAACCCTAACCCATACCCTACGCCCTACCCGAACCCCTCCCCGAACCCGTACCCTAAGCCGTACCCTAACCCTCACCCTAACCCTAACCCTAACCCTAAGCTACCCTTGACTGCTTCTGCCTCCAATAGATTTCCTAAGCACTAGTGTTTTAAGGAACAGGTGAAAAAGAGAATCCTAATGTGATTTCTTGATAATGGGTGTGTTCCTTATCTTCTCCTCGTGTCTAAACTCTTCTCCATGGCTGGACCCCCAAATAATATTCCTGTACGTGCTAAGGGGTATCTAGAGAGTGGGATAGGATTAATAACTACCCTCTCCCTAACGCGTACACTAACCCTAACCCCTACCCTAACCCTAACGCGTACACTAATCCTAACCCGTACCCTAAACCGAGCCCTAAACCTAACACTAGCCCTAACCCTAGCCCTAACCCATACCCTACGCCCTACCCGAACCCCTCCCCGAACCCGTACCCTAAGCCATACCCTAGCCCTCACCCTAACCCTAACACTAACCCTAAGCTACCCTTGACTGCTTCTGCCTCCAATAGATTTCCTAAGCACTAGTGTTTTAAGGAACAGGTTAAAAAGAGAATCCTAATATGATTTCGTGATAATTGGTGTGTTCCTTATCTTCTCCTCGTGTCTAAACTCTTCTCCATGGCTGGACCCCAAATAATATTCCTTTATGTACTAAGGGGTATCTAGAGAGTGTGATAGGTTTAATAACTACCCTCACCCTAACACGTACCCTAACCCTAACCCCTACCCTAACCCTAACGCGTACCCTAATCCTAACCCGTACCCTAAACCGAGCCCTAACCATAACACTAACCATAACCCTAACCCTAACCCATAGCCTACGCCCTACCCGAACCCCTCCCCGAACCCGTACCCTAAGCCATACCCTAGCCCTCACCCTAACCCTAACCCTAACTCTAAGCTACCCTTGACTGCTTCTGCCTCCAATAGATTTCCTAAGCACTAGTGTTTTAAGGAACAGTTTAAAAAGAGAATCATATTGTGATTTCTTGATAATGGGTGTGTTCCTTATCTTCTCCTAGTGTCTAAACTCTTCTCCATGGCTGGACCACCAAATAATATTCCTTTACGTGCTAAGGGGTATCTACAGAGTGGGATAGGTTTAATAACTAACCTCACCCTATCGCGTACCCTAACCCTAACCCCTACCCTAACACTAACACGTACCCTAATCCTAACCCGTACCCTAAACCGAGCCCTAACCCTAACACTAACCCTAACCCTAACCCTAACCCATACCCTACGCCCTACCCGAACCCCTCCCCGAACCCGTACCCTAAGCCGTACCCTAACCCTCACCCTAACCCTAACCCTAACCCTAAGCTACCCTTGACTGCTTCTGCCTCCAATAGATTTCCTAAGCACTAGTGTTTTAAGGAACAGGTTAAATAGAGAATCCTAATGTGATTTGTTGATAATGGGTGTGTTCCTTATCTTCTCCTCGTGTCTAAACTCTTCTCCATGGCTGGACCCCCAAATAATATTCCTTTACGTGCTAAGGGGTATCTAGAGAGTGGGATAGATTTAATAACTACCCTCACCCTAACGCGTACCCTAACCCTAACCCCTACCCTAACCCTAACGCGTACCCTAATCCTAACCCGTACCCTAAACCGAGCCCTAAACCTAACCCTTGCCCTAACCCTAACCCTAACCCATACCCTACGCCCTACCCGAACCCCTCCCCGAACCCGTACCCTAAGCCGTACCCTAACCCTCACCCTAACCCTAACCCTAACCCTAAGCTACCCTTGACTGCTTCTGCCTCCAATAGATTTCCTAAGCACTAGTGTTTTAAGGAACAGGTTAAAAAGAGAATCCTAATGTGATTTCTTGATAATGGGTGTGTTCCTTATCTTCTCCTAGTGTCTAAACTCTTCTCCATGGCTGGACCACCAAATAATATTCCTTTACGTGCTAAGGGGTATCTACAGAGTGGGATAGGTTTAATAACTAACCTCACCCTATCGCGTACCCTAACCCTAACCCCTACACTAACACTAACACGTACCCTAATCCTAAACCGTACCCTAAACCGAGCCCTAACCCTAACACTAACCCTAACCGTAACCCTAACCCATACCCTACGCCCTACCCGAACCCCTCCCCGAACCCGTACCCTAAGCCATACCCTAACCCTCACCCTAACCCTAACCCTAACCCTAAGCTACCCTTGACTGCTTCTGCCTCCAATAGATTTCCTAAGCACTAGTGTTTTAAGGAACAGGTGAAAAAGAGAATCCTAATGTGATTTCTTGATAATGGGTGTGTTCCTTATCTTCTCCTCGTGTCTAAACTCTTCTCCATGGTTGGACCCCCAAATAATATTCCTTTACGTGCTAAGGGGTTTCTAGAGAGTGTGATAGGTTTAATAACTACCCGCACCCTAATGCGTACCCTAACCCTAACCCCTACCCTAACCCTAACGCGTACCCTAATCCGAACCCATACCCTAAACCGAGCCCTAACCCTAACACTAGCCCTAACCCTATACCTAACCCATACCCTACGCCCTACCCGAACCCCTCCCCGAACCCGTACCCTAAGCCATACCCTAACCCTCACCCTAACCCTAACCCTAACCCTAAGCTACCCTTGACTGCTTCTGCCTCCAATAGATTTCCTAAGCACTAGTGTTTTAAGGAACAGGTTAAAAAGAGAATCCTAATGTGATTTCGTGATAATGGGTGTGTTCCTTATCTTCTCCTAGTGTCTAAACTCTTGTCCATGGCTGGACCCCCATTAATATTCCTTTACGTGCTAAGGGGTATCTAGAGAGTGGGATAGGTTTAATAACTACCCTCACCCTAACGCGTACACTAACCCTAACCCCTACCCTAACCCTAACGCGTACCCTAATACTAACCCGTACCCTAAACCGAGCCCTAACCCTAACACTAACCCTAACCCTAACCCTAACCCATACCCTACGCCCTACCCGAACCCCTCCCCGAACCCGTACCCTAAGCCGTACCCTAACCCTCACCCTAACCCTAACCCTAACCCTAAGCTACCCTTGACTGCTTCTGCCTCCAATAGATTTCCTAAGCACTAGTGTTTTAAGGAACAGGTTAAATAGAGAATCCTAATGTGATTTGTTGATAATGGGTGTGTTCCTTATCTTCTCCTCGTGTCTAAACTCTTCTCCATGGCTGGACCCCCAAATAATATTCCTTTACGTGCTAAGGGGTATCTAGAGAGTGGGATAGATTTAATAACTACCCTCACCCTAACGCGTACCCTAACCCTAACCCCTACCCTAACCCTAACGCGTACCCTAATCCTAACCCGTACCCTAAACCGAGCCCTAAACCTAACCCTTGCCCTAACCCTAACCCTAACCCATACCCTACGCCCTACCCGAACCCCTCCCCGAACCCGTACCCTAAGCCGTACCCTAACCCTCACCCTAACCCTAACCCTAACCCTAAGCTACCCTTGACTGCTTCTGCCTCCAATAGATTTCCTAAGCACTAGTGTTTTAAGGAACAGGTTAAAAAGAGAATCCTAATGTGATTTCTTGATAATGGGTGTGTTCCTTATCTTCTCCTAGTGTCTAAACTCTTCTCCATGGCTGGACCACCAAATAATATTCCTTTACGTGCTAAGGGGTATCTACAGAGTGGGATAGGTTTAATAACTAACCTCACCCTATCGCGTACCCTAACCCTAACCCCTACACTAACACTAACACGTACCCTAATCCTAAACCGTACCCTAAACCGAGGCCTAACCCTAACACTAAACCTAACCCTAACCCTAACCCATACCCTACGCCCTACCCGAACCCCTCCCAGAACCCGTACCCTAAGCCATACCCTAACCCTCACCCTAACCCTAACCCTAACCCTAAGCTACCCTTGACTGCTTCTGCCTCCAATAGATTTCCTAAGCACTAGTGTTTTAAGGAACAGGTGAAAAAGAGAATCCTAATGTGATTTCTTGATAATGGGTGTGTTCCTTATCTTCTCCTCGTGTCTAAACTCTTCTCCATGGTTGGACCCCCAAATAATATTCCTTTACGTGCTAAGGGGTTTCTAGAGAGTGTGATAGGTTTAATAACTACCCGCACCCTAATGCGTACCCTAACCCTAACCCCTACCCTAACCCTAACGCGTACCCTAATCCGAACCCATACCCTAAACCGAGCCCTAACCCTAACACTAGCCCTAACCCTATACCTAACCCATACCCTACGCCCTACCCGAACCCCTCCCCGAACCCGTAGCCTAAGCCATACCCTAACCCTCACCCTAACCCTAACCCTAACCCTAAGCTACCCTTGACTGCTTCTGCCTCCAATAGATTTCCTAAGCACTAGTGTTTTAAGGAACAGGTTAAAAAGAGAATCCTAATGTGATTTCGTGATAATGGGTGTGTTCCTTATCTTCTCCTAGTGTCTAAACTCTTCTCCATGGCTGGACCCCCATTAATATTCCTTTACGTGCTAAGGGGTATCTAGAGAGTGGGATAGGTTTAATAACTACCCTCACCCTAACGCGTACACTAACCCTAACCCCTACCCTAACCCTAACGCGTACCCTAATCCTAACCCGTACCCTAAACCGAGCCCTAACCCTAACACTAACCCTAACCCTAACCCTAACCCATACCCTACGCCCTACCCGAACCCCTCCCCGAACCCGTACCCTAAGCCGTACCCTAACCCTCACCCTAACCCTAACCCTAACCCTAAGATACCCTTGTCTGCTTCTGCCTCCAATAGATTTCCTAAGCACTAGTGTTTTAAGGAACAGGTTAAAAAGAGAATCCTAATGTGATTTCTTGATAATGGGTGTGTTCCTTATCTTCTCCTCGTGTCTAAACTCTTCTCCATGGCTGGACCCCCAAATAATATTCCTTTACGTGCTAAGGGGTATCTAGAGAGTGGGATAGGTTTAATAACTACCCTCACCCTAACGCGTACCCTAACCCTAACCCCTACCCTAACCCTAACGCATACCCTAATCCTAACCCGTACCCTAAACCGAGCCCTAACCCTAACCCTTGCCCTAACCCTAACCCTAACCCATACCCTACGCACTACCCGAACCCCTCCCCGAACCCGTACCCTAAGCCGTACCCTAACCCTCACCCTAACCCTAACCCTAACCCTAAGCTACCCTTGACGGCTTCTGCCTCCAATAGATTTCGTAAGCACTAGTGTTTTAAGGAACAGGTTAAGAAGAGAATCCTAATGTGATTTCTTGATAATGGGTGTGTTCCTTATCTTCTCCTAGTGTCTAAACTCTTCTCCATGGCTGGACCCCCATTAATATTCCTTTACGTGCTAAGGGGTATCTAGAGAGTGGGATAGGTTTAATAACTACCCTCACCCTAACGCGTACACTAACCCTAACCCCTACCCTGACCCTAGCGCGTACCCTAATCCTAACCCGTACCCTAAACCGAGCCCTAACCCTAACACTAACTCTAACGCTAACCCTAACCCATACCCTACGCCCTACCCGAACCCCTCCCTGAAACCGTACCCTAAACCGTACCCTAAACCTCACCCTAACCCTAACCCTAACCCTAAGCTACCCTTGACGGCTTCTGCCTCCAATAGATTTCCTAAGCACTAGTGTTTTAAGGAACAGGTTAAAAAGAGAATCCTAATGTGATTTCTTGATAATGGGTGTGTTCCTTATCTTCTCCTCGTGTCTAAACTCTTCTCCATGGCTGGACCCCCAAATAATGTTCCTTTACGTGCTAAGGGGTATCTAGAGAGTGTGATAGGTTTAATAACTACCCCCAACCTAACGCGTACCCTAACCCTAACCCCTACCCTAACCCTAACGCGTACCCTAATCCTAACCCATACCCTAAACCGAGCCCTAACCCTAACACTAGCCCTAACCCTATACCTAACCCATACCCTACGCCCTACCCGAACCCCTCCCCGAACCCGTACCCTAAGCCATACCCTAACCCTCACCCTAACCCTAACCCTAACCCTAAGCTACCCTTGATTGCTTCTGCCACCAATAGATTTCCTAAGCACTAGTGTTTTAAGGAACAGGCTAAAAAGAGAATCCTAATGAGATTTCGTGATAATGGGTGTGTTCCTTATCTTCTCCTAGTGTCTAAACTATTCTCCATGGCTGGACCCCCAATAATATTCCTGTACGTGCTAAGGGTTATCTTGAGAGTGGGATAGGTTTAATAACTACCCTCACCCTAACGCGTACACTAACCCTAACCCCTACCCTAACACTAACGCGTACCCTAATCCTAACCCGTACCCTTAACCGAGCCCTAACCCTAACACTAACCCTAACCCTAACCCTAACCCATATCCTACGCCCTACCCGAACCCCTCCCCGAACCCGTACCCTAAGCCGTACCCTAACCCTCACCCTAACCCTAACCCTAACCCTAAGCTACCCTTGACGGCTTCTGCCTCCAATAGATTTCCTAAGCACTAGTGTTTTAAGGAACAGGTTAAAAAGAGAATCCTAATGTGATTTCTTGATAATGGGTGTGTTCCTTATCTTCTCCTCGTGTCTAAACTCTTCTCCATGGCTGGACCCCCAAATAATATTACTTTACGTGCTAAGGGGTATCTAGAGAGTGGGATAGGTTTAATAACTACCCTCACCCTAACGCGTACCCTAACCCTAACCCCTACCCTAACCGTAACGCATACCCTAATCCTAACCCGTACCCTAAACAGAGCCCTAAACCTAACGCTAGCCCTAACCCTAACCCTAACCCATACCCTACGCCCTACCCGAACCCCTCCCCGAACCCGTACCCTAAGCCATACCCTAGCCCTCACCCTAACCCTAACACTAACCCTAAGCTACCCTTGACTGCTTCTGCCTCCAATAGATTTCCTAAGCACTAGTGTTTTAAGGAACAGGTTAAAAAGAGAATCCTAATGTGATTTCTTGATAATGGGTGTGTTCCTTATCTTCTCCTAGTATCTAAACTCTTCCCCATGGCTGGACCCCCAAATAATATTCCTTTACGTGATAAGGGGTATCTAGAGAGTGCGATAGGTTTAATAACTAACCTCACCCTAACGCGTTCCCTAACCCTAACCCCTACCCTAACCCTAACGCGTACCCTAATCCTAACCCGTACCCTAAACCGAGCCCTAACCCTAACACTAGCCCTAAACCTAACCCTAACCAATACTCTACGCCGTACCCGAACCCCTACCTGGACCCGTACCCTAAACCGTACCCTAACCCTCACCCTAACCCTAACCCTAACCCTAAGCTACCCTTGACGGCTTCTGCCTCCAATAGATTTCCTAAGCACTAGTGTTTTAAGGAACAGGTTAAAAAGAGAATCCTAATGTGATTTCTTGATAATGGGTGTGTTCCTTATCTTCTCCTCGTGTCTAAACTCTTCTCCATGGCTGGACCCCCAAATAATATTCCTTTACGTGCTAAGGGGTATCTAGAGAGTGGGATAGGTTTAATAACTACCCTCACCCTAACGCGTTACCGAACCCTAACCCCTACCCTAACCCTAACGCGTACCCTAATCCTAACCCATACCCTAAACCGAGCCCTAACCCTAACTCTAGCCCTAACCCTAACCCTAACCAATACCCTACGCACTACCCGAATCCCTCCCCGAACCCGTACCCTAAGCCGTACCCTAACCCTCACCCTAACCCTAACCCTAACCCTAAGCTACCCTTGATTGCTTCTGCCACCAATAGATTTCCTAATCACTAGTGTTTTAAGGAACAAGTTAAAAAGAGAATCCTAATGTGATTTCGTGATAATGGGTGTGTTCCTTATCTTCTCCTAGTGTCTAAACTCTTCTCCATGGCTGGACCCCCAATAATATTCCTGTACGTGCTAAGGGGTATCTAGAGACTGGGATAGGTTTAATAACTACCCTCACCCTAACGCGTACACTAACCCTAACCCCTACCCTAACCCTAACGCGTACCCTAATCCTAACCCGTACCCTAAACCGAGCCCTAACCCTAACAATAACCCTAACCCTAACCCTAACCCTAACCCTAACCCTAACCCCTACCCTACGCCCTACCCGAACCCCTCCCCGAACCCGTACCCTAAGCCGTACCCTAACCCTCACCCTAACCCTAACCCTAACCCTAAGCTACCCTTGACGGCTTCTGCCTCCAATAGATTTCGTAAGCACTAGTGTTTTAAGGAACAGGTTAAAAAGAGAATCCTAATGTGATTTCGTGATATTGGGTGTGTTCCTTATCTTCTCCTAGTGTCTAAACTCTTCTCCATGGCTGGACCCCCAATAAAATTCCTGTACGTGATAAGGGGTATCTAGAGAGTGGGATAGGTTTAATAACTACCCTCGCCCTAACGCGTACACTAACCCTAAACCCTACCCAAACCCTAACGCGTACCCTAATCCTAACCCGTACCCTAAACCGAGCCCTAACCCTAACACTAACCCTAACCCTAACCCTAACCCATACCCTACGCCCTACCCGAACCCCTCCCCGAACCCGTACCCTAAGCCGTACCCTAACCCTCACCCTAACCCTAACCCTAACCCTAAGCTACCCTTGATGGCTTCTGCCTCCAATAGATTTCCTAAGCACTAGTGTTTTAAGGAACAGGTTAAAAAGAGAATCCTAATGTGATTTCTTGATAATGGGTGGGTTCCTTATCTTCTCCTAGTGTCTAAACTCTTCTCCATGGCTGGACCCCCAAATAATATTCCTTTACGTGCTAAGGGGTATCTAGAGAGTGGGATAGGTTTAATAACTACCCTCACCCTAAAGCGTACCCTAACCCTAACCACTACCCTAACACTAACGCGTACCCTAATCCTAACCCGTACCCTTAACCGAGCCCTAACCCTAACACTAACCCTAACCCTAACCCTAACCCATACCCTACGCCCTACCCGAACCCCTCCCCAACCCGTAACCTAAGCCGTACCCTAACCCTCACCCTAACCCTAACCCTAACCCTAAGCTACCCTTGACTGCTTCTGCCTCCAATAGATTTCCTAAGCACTAGTGTTTTAAGGAACAGGTTAAAAAGAGAATCCTAATGTGATTTCTTGATAATGGGTGTGTTCCTTATCTTCTCCTCGTGTCTAAACTCTTCTCCATGGCTGGACCCCCAAATAATATTCCTTTACGTGCTAAGGGGTATCTAGAGAGTGGGATAGGTTTAATAACTACCCTCACCCTAACGCGTTCCCGAACCCTAACCCCTACCCTAACCCTAACGCGTACCCTAATCCTAACCCATACCCTAAACCGAGCCCTAACCCTAACACTAGACCTAACCCTAACCCTAACCAATACCCTACGCCCTACCCGAACCCCTCCCCGAACCCGTACCATAAGCCGTACCCTAACCCTCACCCTAACCCTAACCCTAACCCTAAGCTACCCTTGATTGCTTCTGCCACCAATAGATTTCCTAAGCACTAGTGTTTTAAGGAACAGGTTAAAAAGAGAATCCTAATGTGATTTCGTGATAATGGGTGTGTTCCTTATCTTCTCCTAGTGTCTAAACTCTTCTCCATGGCTGGACCCCCAATAATATTCCTGTACGTGCTAAGGGGTATCTAGAGACTGGGATAGGTTTAATAACTACCCTCACCCTAACGCGTACACTAACCCTAACCCCTACCCTAACACTAACGCGTACCCTAATCCTAACCCGTACCCTAAACCGAGCCCTAACCCTAACAATAACCCTAACCCTAACCCTAACCCTAACCCTAACACTAACCCATACCCTACGCCCTACCCGAACCCCTCCCCGAACCCATACCCTAAGCCGTACCCTAACCCTCACCCTAACCCTAACCCTAACCCTAAGCTACCCTTGACGGCTTCTGCCTCCAATAGATTTCGTAAGCACTAGTGTTTTAAGGAACAGGTTAAAAAGAGAATCCTAATGTGATTTCGTGATAATGGGTGTGTTCCTTATCTTCTCCTAGTGTCTAAACTCTTCTCCATGGCTGGACCCCCAATAATATTCCTGTACGTGCTAAGGGGTATCTAGAGAGTGGGATAGGTTTAATAACTAACCTCACCCTAACGCGTACACTAACCCTAACCCCTACCCTAACCCTAACGCGTACCCTAATCCTAACCCGTACACTAAACCGAGCCCTAACCCTAACACTAACCCTAACCCTAACCCTAACCCATACCCTACGCCCTACCCGAACCCCTCCCCGAACCCGTACCTTAAGCCGTACCCTAACCCTCACCCTAACCCTAACCCTAACCCTAAGCTACCCTTGACGGCTTCTGCCTCCAATAGATTTCCTAAGCACTAGTGTTTTAAGGAACAGGTTAAAAAGAGAATCCTAATGTGATTTCTTGATAATGGGTGTGTTCCTTATCTTCTCCTAGTGTCTAAACTCTTCTCCATGGCTGGACCCCCAAATAATATTCCTTTACGTGCTAAGGGGTATCTAGAGAGTGGGATAGGTTTAATAACTACCCTCACCCTAACGCGTACCCTAACCCTAACCCCTACCCTAACCCTAACGCATACCCTAATCCTAACCCGTACCCTAAACCGAGCCCTAACCCTAACCCTTGCCCTAACCCTAACCCTAACCCATACCCTACGCACTACCCAAACCCCTCCCCGAACCCGTACCCTAAGCCGTACCCTAACCCTCACCCTAACCCTAACCCTAACCCTAAGCTACCCTTGACGGCTTCTGCCTCCAATAGATTTCGTAAGCACTAGTGTTTTAAGGAACAGGTTAAAAAGAGAATCCTAATGTGATTTCTTGATAATGGGTGTGTTCCTTATCTTCTCCTAGTGTCTAAACTCTTCTCCATGGCTGGACCCCCATTAATATTCCTTTACGTGCTAAGGGGTATCTAGAGAGTGGGATAGGTTTAATAACTACCCTCACCCTAACGCGTACACTAACCCTAACCCCTACCCTGACCCTAGCGCGTACCCTAATCCTAACCCGTACCCTAAACCGAGCCCTAACCCTAACACTAACTCTAACGCTAACCCTAACCCATACCCTACGCCCTACCCGAACCCCTCCCTGAAACCGTACCCTAAACCGTACCCTAAACCTCACCCTAACCCTAACCCTAACCCTAAGCTACCCTTGACGGCTTCTGCCTCCAATAGATTTCCTAAGCACTAGTGTTTTAAGGAACAGGTTAAAAAGAGAATCCTAATGTGATTTCTTGATAATGGGTGTGTTCCTTATCTTCTCCTCGTGTCTAAACTCTTCTCCATGGCTGGACCCCCAAATAATATTACTTTACGTGCTAAGGGGTATCTAGAGAGTGGGATAGGTTTAATAACTACCCCCAACCTAACGCGTACCCTAACCCTAACCCCTACCCTAACCCTAACGCATACCCTAATCCTAACCCATACCCTAAACCGAGCCCTAACCCTAACACTAGCCCTAACCCTATACCTAACCCATACCCTACGCCCTACCCGAACCCCTCCCCGAACCCGTACCCTAAGCCATACCCTAACCCTCACCCTAACCCTAACCCTAACCCTAAGCTACCCTTGATTGCTTCTGCCACCAATAGATTTCCTAAGCACTAGTGTTTTAAGGAACAGGCTAAAAAGAGAATCCTAATGTGATTTCGTGATAATGGGTGTGTTCCTTATCTTCTCCTAGTGTCTAAACTATTCTCCATGGCTGGACCCCCAATAATATTCCTGTACGTGCTAAGGGTTATCTAGAGAGTGGGATAGGTTTAATAACTACCCTCACCCTAACGCGTACACTAACCCTAACCCCTACCCTAACCCTAACGCGTACCCTAATCCTAACCCGTACCCTTAACCGGGCCCTAACCCTAACACTAACCCTAACCCTAACCCTAACCCATACCCTACGCCCTACCCGAACCCCTCCCCGAACCCGTACCCTAAGCCGTACCCTAACCCTCACCCTAACCCTAACCCTAACCCTAAGCTACCCTTGACGGCTTCTGCCTCCAATAGATTTCCTAAGCACTAGTGTTTTAAGGAACAGGTTAAAAAGAGAATCCTAATGTGATTTCTTGATAATGGGTGTGTTCCTTATCTTCTCCTCGTGTCTAAACTCTTCTCCATGGCTGGACCCCCAAATAATATTACTTTACGTGCTAAGGGGTATCTAGAGAGTGGGATAGGTTTAATAACTACCCTCACCCTAACGCGTACCCTAACCCTAACCCCTACCCTAACAGTAACGCATACCCTAATCCTAACCCGTACCCTAAACCGAGCCCTAAACCTAACGCTAGCCCTAACCCTAACCCTAACCCATACCCTACGCCCTACCCGAACCCCTCCCCGAACCCGTACCCTAAGCCATACCCTAGCCCTCACCCTAACCCTAACACTAACCCTAAGCTACCCTTGACTGCTTCTGCCTCCAATAGATTTCCTAAGCACTAGTGTTTTAAGGAACAGGTTAAAAAGAGAATCCTAATGTGATTTCTTGATAATGGGTGTGTTCCTTATCTTCTCCTAGTATCTAAACTCTTCCCCATGGCTGGACCCCCAAATAATGTTCCTTTACGTGATAAGGGGTATCTAGAGAGTGCGATAGGTTTAATAACTACCCTCACCCTAACGCGTTCCCTAACCCTAACCCCTACCCTAACCCTAACGCGTACCCTAATCCTAACCCGTACCCTAAACCGAGCCCTAACCCTAACACTAGCCCTAAACCTAACCCTAACCAATACTCTACGCCCTACCCGAACCCCTCCGTGGACCCGTACCCTAAACCGTACCCTAACCCTCACCCTAACCCTAACCCTAACCCTAAGCTACCCTTGACGGCTTCTGCCTCCAATAGATTTCCTAAGCACTAGTGTTTTAAGGAACAGGTTAAAAAGAGAATCCTAATGTGATTTCTTGATAATGGGTGTGTTCCTTATCTTCTCCTCGTGTCTAAACTCTTCTCCATGGCTGGACCCCCAAATAATATTCCTTTACGTGCTAAGGGGTATCTAGAGAGTGGGATAGGTTTAATAACTACCCTCACCCTAACGCGTTACCGAACCCTAACCCCTACCCTAACCCTAACGCGTACCCTAATCCTAACCCATACCCTAAACCGAGCCCTAACCCTAACACTAGCCCTAACCCTAACCCTAACCAATACCCTACACACTACCCGAATCCCTCCCCGAACCCGTACCCTAAGCCGTACCCTAACCCTCACCCTAACCCTAACCCTAACCCTAAGCAACCCTTGATTGCTTCTGCCACCAATAGATTTCCTAATCACTAGTGTTTTAAGGAACAAGTTAAAAAGAGAATCCTAATGTGATTTCGTGATAATGGGTGTGTTCCTTATCTTCTCCTAGTGTCTAAACTCTTCTCCATGGCTGGACCCCCAATAATATTCCTGTACGTGCTAAGGGGTATCTAGAGACTGGGATAGGTTTAATAACTACCCTCACCCTAACGCGTACACTAACCCTAACCCCTACCCTAACCCTAACTCGTACCCTAATCCTAACCCGTACCCTAAACCGAGCCCTAACCCTAACAATAACCCTAACCCTAACCCTAACCCTAACCCTAACCCTAACCCATAACCTACGCCCTACCCGAACCCCTCCCCGAACCCGTACCCTAAGCCGTACCCTAACCCTCACCCTAACCCTAACCCTAACCCTAAGCTACCCTTGACGGCTTCTGCCTCCAATAGATTTCGTAAGCACTAGTGTTTTAAGGAACAGGTTAAAAAGAGAATCCTAATGTGATTTCGTGATATTGGGTGTGTTCCTTATCTTCTCCTAGTGTCTAAACTCTTCTCCATGGCTGGACCCCCAATAAAATTCCTGTACGTGATAAGGGGTATCTAGAGAGTGGGATAGGTTTAATAACTACCCTCGCCCTAACGCGTACACTAACCCTAAACCCTACCCAAACCCTAACGCGTACCCTAATCCTAACCCGTACCCTAAACCGAGCCCTAACCCTAACACTAACCCTAACCCTAACCCTAACCCATACCCTACGCCCTACCCGAACCCCTCCCCGAACCCGTACCCTAAGCCGTACCCTAACCCTCACCCTAACCCTAACCCTAACCCTAAGCTACCCTTGATGGCTTCTGCCTCCAATAGATTTCCTAAGCACTAGTGTTTTAAGGAACAGGTTAAAAAGAGAATCCTAATGTGATTTCTTGATAATGGGTGTGTTCCTTATCTTCTCCTAGTGTCTAAACTCTTCTCCATGGCTGGACCCCCAAATAATATTCCTTTACGTGCTAAGGGGTATCTAGAGAGTGGGATAGGTTTAATAACTACCCTCACCCTAAAGCGTACCCTAACCCTAACCACTACCCTAACACTAACGCGTACCCTAATCCTAACCCGTACCCTTAACCGAGCCCTAACCCTAACACTAACCCTAACCCTAACCCTAACCCATACCCTACGCCGAACCCGTACCCTAAGCCGTACCCTAACCCTCACCCTAACCCTAACCCTAACCCTAAGCTACCCTTGACGGCTTCTGCCTCCAATAGATTTCCTAAGCACTAGTGTTTTAAGGAACAGGTTAAAAAGAGAATCCTAATGTGATTTCTTGATAATGGGTGTGTTCCTTATCTTCTCCTCGTGTCTAAACTCTTCTCCATGGCTGGACCCCCAATAATATTCCTGTACGTGCTAAGGAGTATCTAGAGACTGGGATAGGTTTAATAACTACCCTCACCCTAACGCGTACACTAACCCTAACCCCTACCCTAACCCTAACGCGTACCCTAATCCTAACCCGTACCCTAAACCGAGCCCTAACCCTAACAATAACCCTAACCCTAACCCTAACCCTAACCCTAACCCTAACCCATACCCTACGCCCTACCCGAACCCCTCCCCGAACCCGTACCCTAAGCCGTACCCTAACCCTCACCCTAACCCTAACCCTAACCCTAAGCTACCCTTGACGGCTTCTGCCTCCAATAGATTTCGTAAGCACTAGTGTTTTAAGGAACAGGTTAAAAAGAGAATCCTAATGTGATTTCGTGATAATGGGTGTGTTCCTTATCTTCTCCTAGTGTCTAAACTCTTCTCCATGGCTGGACCCCCAATAATATTCCTGTACGTGCTAAGGGGTATCTAGAGAGTGGGATAGGTTTAATAACTAACCTCACCCTAACGCGTACACTAACCCTAACCCCTACCCTAACCCTAACGCGTACCCTAATCCTAACCCGTACACTAAACCGAGCCCTAACCCTAACACTAACCCTAACCCTAACCCTAACCCATACCCTACGCCCTACCCGAACCCCTCCCCGAACCCGTACCCTAAGCCGTACCCTAACCCTCACCCTAACCCTAACCCTAACCCTAAGCTACCCTTGACGGCTTCTGCCTCCAATAGATTTCGTAAGCACTAGTGTTTTAAGGAACAGGTTAAAAAGAGAATCCTAATGTGATTTCGTGATAATGGGTGTGTTCCTTATCTTCTCCTAGTGTCTAAACTCTTCTCCATGGCTGGACCCCCAATAATATTCCTGTACGTGCTAAGGGGTATCTAGAGAGTGGGATACGTTTAATAACTACCCTCACCCTAACGCGTACACTAACTCTAACCCCTACCCTAACCCTAACGCGTACCCTAATCCTAACCCGTACCCTAAACCGAGCCCTAACCCTAACACTAACCCTAACCCTAACCCTAACCCATACCCTACGCCCTACCCGAACCCCTCCCCGAACCCGTACCCTAAGCCGTACCCTAACCCTCACCCTAACCCTAACCCTAACCCTAAGCTACCCTTGACGGCTTCTGCCTCCAATAGATTTCCTAAGCACTAATGTTTTAAGGAACAGGTTAAAAAGAGAATCCTAATGTGATTTCTTGATAATGGGTGTGTTCCTTATTTTCTCCTAGTGTCTAAAGTCTTCTCCATGGCTGGACCCCCAAATAATATTACTTTACGTGCTAAGGGGTATCTAGAGAGTGGGATAGGTTTAATAACTAACCTCACCCTAAAGCGTACCCTAACCCTAACCACTACCCTAACACTAACGCGTACCCTAATCCTAACCCGTACCCTTAACCGAGCCCTAACCCTAACACTAACCCTAACCCTAACCCTAACCCATACCCTACGCCCTATCCGAACCCCTCCCCGAACCCGTACCCTAAGTCGTACCCTAACCCTCACCCTAACCCTAACCCTAACCCTAAGCTACCCTTGACTGCTTCTTCCTCCAATAGATTTCCTAAGCACTAGTGTTTTAAGGAACAGGTTAAAAAGAGAATCCTAATGTGATTTCTTGATAATGGGTGTGTTCCTTATCTTCTCCTCGTGTCTAAACTCTTCTCCATGGCTGGACCCCCAAATAATATTCCTTTAAGTGCTAAGGGGTATCTAGAGAGTGGGATAGGTTTAATAACTACCCTCACCCTAACGCGTACCCTAACCCTAACCCCTACACTAACCCTAACGCGTACACTAATCCTAACCCGTACCCTAAACCGAGCCCTAAACCTAACACTAGCCCTAACCCTAACCCTAACCCATACCCTACGCCCTACCCGAACCCCTCCCCGAACCCGTACCCTAAGCCGTACCCTAACCCTCACCCTAACCCTAACCCTAACCCGAAGCTACCCTTGACTGCTTCTGCCTCCAATAGATTTCCTAAGCACTAGTGTTTTAAGGAACAGGTTAAAAAGAGAATCCTAATGTGATTTCGTGATAATGGGTGTGTTCCTTATTTCTCCTCGTGTCTAAACTCTTCTCCATGACTGGACCCCCAAATAATATTCCTTTATGTGCTAAGGGGTATCTAGAGAGTGTGATTGGTTTAATAACTACCCTCACCCTAACACGTACCCTAACCCTAACCCTTACCCTAACCCTAACGCGTACCCTAATCCTAACCCGTACCCTAAACCGAGCCCTAAACATAACACTAACCCTAACCCTAACCCTAACCCATACCCTACGCCCTACCCGAACCCCTCCCCGAACCCGTACCCTAAGCCATACCCTAGACCTCACCCTAACCCTAACCCTAACCCTAAGCTACCCTTGACTGCTTCTGCCTCCAATAGATTTCCTAAGCACTAGTGTTTTAAGGACCAGGTTAAAAAGAGAATCCTAATGTGATTTCGTGATAATGGGTGTGTTCCTTATCTTCTCCTAGTGTCTAAACTCTTCTCCATGGCTGGACCCCCAAGTAATATTCCTTTACGTGCTAAGGGGTATCTAGAGAGTGGGATAGGTTTAATAACTACCCTCACCCTAACGCGTACACTAACCCTAACCCTTACCCTAACCCTAACGCGTACACTAATCCTAACCCGTACCCTAAACCGAGCCCTAACCCTAACACTAACCCTAACCCTAACCCTAACCCATACCCTACGCCCTACCCGAAACCCTCCCCGAACCCGTACCCTAAGCCGTACCCTAACCCTCACCCTAACCCTAACCCTAACCCTAAGCTACCCTTGACGGCTTCTGCCTCCAATAGATTTCGTAAGCACTAGTGTTTTAAGGAACAGGTTAAAAAGAGAATCCTAATGTGATTTCGTTATAATGGGTGTGTTCCTTATCTTCTCCTAGTGTCTAAACTCTTCTCCATGGCTGGACCCCCAATAATATTCCTGTACGTGCTAAGGGGTATCTAGAGAGTGGGATAGGTTTAATAACTACCCTCACCCTAACGCGTACACTAACCCTAACCCCTACCCTAACCCTAACGCGTACCCTAATCCTAACCCGTACCCTAAACCGAGGCCTAACCCTAACACTAACCCTAACCCTAACCCTAACACATACCCTACGCCCTACCCGAACCCCTCCCCGAACCCGTACCCTAAGCCGTACCCTAACCCTCACACTAACCCTAACCCTAACCCTAAGCTACCCTTGACGGCTTCTGCCTCCAATAGATTTCCTAAGCACTAGTGTTTTAAGGAACAGGTTAAAAAGAGAATCCTAATGTGATTTCTTGATAATGGGTGTGTTCCTTATCTTCTCCTCGTGTCTAAACTCTTCTCCATGGCTGGACCCCCAAATAATATTCCTTTACGTGCTAAGGGGTATTTAGAGAGTAGGATAGGTTTAATAACTACCCTCACCCTAACGCGTACCCTAACCCTAACCCCTACCCTAACCCTAACGCGTACCCTAATCCTAACCCGTACCCTAAACCGAGCCCTAAACCTAACACTAGCCCTAACCCTAACCCCAACCCATACCCTACGCCCTACCCGAACCCCTCCCCGAACCCGTACCCTAAGCCATATCCTAGCCCTCACCCTAACCCTAACACTAACCCTAAGCTACCCTTGACTGCTTCTGCCTCCAATAGATTTCCTAAGCACTAGTGTTTTAAGGAACAGGTTAAAAAGAGAATCCTAATATGATTTCGTGATAATGGGTGTGTTCCTTATCTTCTCCTAGTGTCTAAACTCTTCTCCATGGCTGGACCCCCAAACAATATTCCTTTACGTGCTAAGGGGTATCTAGAGAGTGGGATAGGTTTAATAACTATCCTCACCCTAACGCGTACCCTAACTCTAACCCCTAACCTAACCCTAGCGCGTACCCTAATCCTAACCCGTACCCTAAACCGAGCCCTAACCCTAACACTAACTCTAACCCTAACCCTAACCCATACCCTACGCCCTACCCGAACCCCTCCCTGAACCCGTACCCTAAACCGTACCCTAACCCTCACCCTAACCCTAACCCTAACCCTAAGCTACCCTTGACGGCTTCTGCCTCCAATAGATTTCCTAAGCACTAGTGTTTTAAGGAACAGGTTATAAAGAGAATCCTAATGTGATTTCTTGATAATGGGTGTGTTCCTTATCTTCTCCTCGTGTCTAAACTCTTCTCCAAGGCTGGACCCCCAAATAATATTCCTTTACGTGCTAAGGGGTATCTAGAGAGTGGGATAGGTTTAATAACTACCCTCACCCTAACGCGTTCCCTAACCCAAACCCCTACCCTAACCCTAACGCGTACCCTAATCCTAACCCGTACCCTAAACCGAGCCCTAACCCTAACACTAGCCCTAACCCTAACCCTAACCAATACTCTACGCCCTACCCGAACCCCTCCCCGAACCCGTACCCTAAGCCGTACCCTAACCCTCACCCTAACCCTAAGCTACCCTTGACTGCTTCTGCCTCCAATAGATTTCCTAAGCACTAGTGTTTTAAGGAACAGGTGAAAAGAGAATCCTAATGTGATTTCTTGATAATGGGTGTGTTCCTTATCTTCTCCTCGTGTCTAAACTCTTCTCCATGGCTGGACCCCCAAATAATATTCCTTTACGTGCTAAAGGGTATCTAGAGAGTGTGATAGGTTTAATAACTACCCCCACCCTAACGCGTACCCTAACCCTAACCCCTACCCTAACCCTAGCGCGTACCCTAATCCTAACCCATACCCTAAACCGAGCCCTAAACCTAACACTAGCCCTAACCCTATACCTAACCCATACCCTACGCCCTACCCGAACCCCTCCCCGAACCCGTACCCTAAGCCATACCCTAACCCTCACCCTAACCCTAACCCTAACCCTAAGCTACCCTTGACTGCTTCTGCCTCCAATAGATTTCCTAAGCACTAGTGTTTTAAGGAACAGGTTAAAAAGAGAATCCTGATGTGATTTCGTTATAATGGGTGTGTTCCTTATCTTCTCCTAGTGTCTAAACTCTTCTCCATGGCTGGACCCCCAATAATATTCCTGTACGTGCTAAGGGGTATCTAGAGAGTGGGATAGGTTTAATAACTACCCTCACCCTAACGCGTACACTAACCCTAACCCCTACCCTAACCCTAACGCGTACCCTAATCCTAACCCGTACCCTAAACCGAGCCCTAACCCTAACACTAACCCTAACCCTAACCCTAACCCATACCCTACGCCCTACCCGAACCCCTCCCCGAAACCGTACCCTAAGCCGTCCCTAACCCTAACCCTAAGCTACCCTTGACGGCTTCTGCCTCCAATAGATTTGCTAAGCACTAGTGTTTTAAGGAACAGGTTAAAAAGAGAAACCTAATGTGATTTCTTGATAATGGGTGTGTTTCTTATCTTCTCCTAGTGTCTAAAGTCTTCTCCATGGCTGGACCCCCAAATAATATTACTTTACGTGCTAAGGGGTATCTAGAGAGTGGGATAGGTTTAATAACTAACCTCACCCTAAAGCGTACCCTAACCCTAACCACTACCCTAACACTAACGCGTACCCTAATCCTAACCCGTACCCTTAACCGAGCCCTAACCCTAACACTAACCCTAACCCTAACCCTAACCCATACCCTACGCCCTACCCGAACCCCTCCCCAAACCCGTACCCTAAGTCGTACCCTAACCCTCACCCTAACCCTAACCCTAACCCTAAGCTACCCTTGACTGCTTCTTCCTCCAATAGATTTCCTAAGCACTAGTGTTTTAAGGAACAGGTTAAAAAGAGAATCCTAATGAGATTTCTTGATAATGGGTGTGTTCCTTATCTTCTCCTCGTGTCTAAACTCTTCTCCATGGCTGGACCCCCAAATAATATTCCTTTAAGTGCTAAGGGGTATCTAGAGAGTGGGATAGGTTTAAAAACTACCCTCACCCTAACGCGTACCCTAACCCTAACCCCTACCCTAACCCTAACGCGTACACTAATCCTAACCCGTACCCTAAACCGAGCCCTAAACCTAACACTAGCCCTAACCCTAACCCTAACACATACCCTACGCCTTACCCGAACCCCTCCCCGAACCCGTACCCTAAGCCGTACCCTAACCCTCACCCTAACCCTAACCCTAACCCGAAGCTACCCTTGACTGCTTCTGCCTCCAATAGATTTCCTAAGCACTAGTGTTTTAAGGAACAGGTTAAAAAGAGAATCCTAATGTGATTTCGTGATAATGGGTGTGTTCCTTATTTCTCCTCGTGTCTAAACTCTTCTCCATGACTGGTCCCCCAAATAATATTCCTTTATGTGCTAAGGGGTATCTAGAGAGTGTGATTGGTTTAATAACTACCCTCACCCTAACACGTAACCTAACCCTAACCCCTACCCTAACCCTAACGCGTACCCTAATCCTAACCCGTACCCTAAACCGAGCCCTAACCATAACACTAACCCTAACCCTAACCCTAACCCATACCCTACGCCCTACCCGAACCCCTCCCTGAACCCATACCCTAAGCCATACCCTAGACCTCACCCTAACCCTAACCCTAACCCTAAGCTACCCTTAACTGCTTCTGCCTCCAATAGATTTCCTAAGCACTAGTGTTTTAAGGACCAGGTTAAAAAGAGAATCCTAATGTGATTTCGTGATAATGGGTGTGTTCCTTATCTTCTCCTAGTGTCTAAACTCTTCTCCATGCCTGGACCCCCAAGTAATATTCCTTTACGTGCTAAGGGGTATCTAGAGAGTGTGATAGGTTTAATAACTACCCTCACCCTAACGCGTACACTAACCCTAACCCCTACCCTAACCCTAACGCGTACCCTAATCCTAACCCGTACCCTAAACCGAGCCCTAACCCTAACACTAACCCTAACCCTAACCCTAACCCATACCCTACGCCCTACCCGAAACCCTCCCCGAACCCGTACCCTAAGCCGTACCCTAACCCTCACCCTAACCCTAACCCTAACCCTAAGCTACCCTTGACGGCTTCTGCCTCCAATAGATTTCGTAAGCACTAGTGTTTTAAGGAACAGGTTAAAAAGAGAATCCTAATGTGATTTCGTGATAATGGGTGTGTTCCTTATCTTCTCCTAGTGTCTAAACTCTTCTCCATGGCTGGACCCCCAATAATATTCCTGTACGTGCTAAGGGGTATCTAGAGAGTGGGATAGGTTTAATAACTACCCTCACCCTAAAGCGTACACTAACCCTAACCCCTACCCTAACCCTAACGCGTACCCTAATCCTAACCCGTACCCTAAACCGAGGCCTAACCCTAACACTAACCCTAACCCTAACCCTAACACATACCCTACGCCCTACCCGAACCCCTCCCCGAACCCGTACCCTAAGCCGTACCCTAACCCTCACCCTAACCCTAACCCTAACCCTAAGCTACCCTTGACGGCTTCTGCCTCCAATAGATTTCCTAAGCACTAGTGTTTTAAGGAACAGGTTAAAAAGAGAATCCTAATGAGATTTCTTGATAATGGGTGTGTTCCTTATCTTCTCCTCGTGTCTAAACTCTTCTCCATGGCTGGTCCCCCAAATAATATTCCTTTACGTGCTAAGGGGTATTTAGAGAGTAGGATAGGTTTAATAACTACCCTCACCCTAACGCGTACCCTAACCCTAACCCCTACCCTAACCCTAACGCGTACCCTAATCCTAACCCGTACCCTAAACCGAGCCCTAAACCTAACACTAGCCCTAACCCTAACCCTAACCCATACCCTACGCCCTACCCGAACCCCTCCCCGATCCCGTACCCTAAGCCATACCCTAGCCCTCACCCTAACCCTAACACTAACCCTAAGCTACCCTTGACTGCTTCTGCCTCCAATAGATTTCCTAAGCACTAGTGTTTTAAGGAACAGGTTAAAAAGAGAATCCTAATATGATTTCGTGATAATGGGTGTGTTCCTTATCTTCTCCTAGTGTCTAAACTCTTCTCCATGGCTGGACCCCCAAACAATATACCTTTACGTGCTAAGGTGTATCTAGAGAGTGGGATAGGTTTAATAACTATCCTCACCCTAACGCGTACCCTAACTCTAACCCCTAACCTAACCCTAGCGCGTACCCTAATCCTAACCCGTACCCTAAACCGAGCCCTAACCCTAACACTAACTCTAACCCTAACCCTAACCCATACCCTACGCCCTACCCGAACCCCTCCCTGAACCCGTACCCTAAACCGTACCCTAACCCTCACCCTAACCCTAACCCTAACCCTAACCCTAAGCTACCCTTGACGGCTTCTGCCTCCAATAGATTTCCTAAGCACTAGTGTTTTAAGGAACAGGTTAAAAAGAGAATCCTAATGTGATTTCTTGATAATGGGTGTGTTCCTTATCTTCTCCTCGTGTCTAAACACTTCTCCAAGGCAGGACCCCCAAAGAATATTCCTTTACGTGCTAAGGGGTATCTAGAGAGTGGGATAGGTTTAATAACTACCCTCACCCTAACGCGTTCCCTAACCCTAACCCCTACCCTAACCCTAACGCGTACCCTAATCCTAACCCGTACCCTAAACCGAGCCCTAACCCTAACACTAGCCCTAACCCTAACCCTAACCAATACTCTACGCCCTACCCGAACCCCTCCCCGAACCCGTACCCTAAGCCGTACCCTAACCCTCACCCTAACCCTAAGCTACCCTTGACTGCTTCTGCCTCCAATAGATTTCCTAAGCACTAGTGTTTTAAGGAACAGGTTAAAAAGAGAATCCTAATGTGATTTCTTGATAATGGGTGTGTTCCTTATCTTCTCCTCTTGTCTAAACTCTTCTCCATGGCTGGACCCCCAAATAATATTCCTGTACGTGCTAAGGGGTATCTAGAGAGTGGGATAGGTTTAATAACTACCCTCTCCCTAACGCGTACACTAACCCTAACCCCTACCTTAACCCTAACGCGTACCCTAATCCTAACCCGTACCCTAAACCGAGCCCTAACCCTAACACTAACCCTAACCGTAACCCTAACCCATACCCTACGCCCTACCCGAACCCCTCCCCGAACCCGTACCCTAAGCCGTACCCTAACCCTCACCCTAACCCTAAACCTAACCCTAAGCTACCCTTGACGGCTTCTGCCTCCAATAGATTTCCTAAGCACTAGTGTTTTAAGGAACAGTTTAAAAAGAGAATCCTAATGTGATTTCTTGATAATGGGTGTGTTCCTTATCTTCTCCTCGTGTCTAAACTCTTCTCCATGGCTGGACCCCCAAATAATATTCCTTTACCTGCTAAGGGGTATTTAGAGAGTAGGATAGGTTTAATAACTAACCTCACCCTACCGTATACCCTAACCCTAACCCCTACCCTATCCCTAACGCGTACCCTAATCATAACCCGTACCCTAAACCGAGCCCTAAACCTAACACTAGCCCTAACCCTAACCCTAACCCATACCCTACGCCCTACCCGAACCCCTCCCCGAAACCGTAACCTAAGCCGTACCCTAACCCTCACCCTAACCCTAACCCTAACCCTAAGCTACCCTTGACTGCTTCTGCCTCCAATAGATTTCCTAAGCACTAGTGTTTTAAGGAACAGGTTAAAAAGAGAATCCTAATGTGATTTCGTGATAATGGGTGTGTTCCTTATTTCTCCTCGTGTCTAAACTCTTCTCCATGACTGGACCCCCAAATAATATTCCTTTATGTGCTAAGGGGTATCTAAAGAGTGTGATTGGTTTAATAACTACCCTCACCCTAACACGTACCCTAACCCTAACCCTTACCCTAACCCTAACGCGTACCCTAATCCTAACCCGTACCCTAAACCGAGCCCTAACCATAACACTAACCCTAACCCTAACCCTAACCCATACCCTACGCCCTACCCGAACCCCTCCCCGAACCCCTACCCTAAGCCATACCCTAGACCTCACCCTAACCCTAAACCTAACCCTAAGCTACCCTTGACTGCTTCTGCCTCCAATAGATTTCCTAAGCACTAGTGTTTTAAGGACCAGGTTAAAAAGAGAATCCTAATGTGATTTCGTGATAATGGGTGTGTTCCTTATCTTCTCCTAGTGTCTAAACTCTTCTCCATGGCTGGACCCCCAAGTAATATTCCTTTACGTGCTAAGGGGTATCTAGAGAGTGGGATAGGTTTAATAACTACCCTCACCCTAACGCGTACACTAACCCTAACCCCTACCCTAACCCTAACGCGTACACTAATCCTAACCCGTACCCTAAACCGAGCCCTAACCCTAACACTAACCCTAACCCTAACCCTAACCCATACCCTACGCCCTACCCGAAACCCTCCCCGAACCCGTACCCTAAGCCGTACCCTAACACCCACCCTAACCCTAACCCTAACCCTAAGCTACCCTTGACGGCTTCTGCCTCCAATAGATTTCGTAAGCACTAGTGTTTTAAGGAACAGGTTAAAAAGAGAATCCTAATGTGATTTCGTGATAATGGGTGTGTTCCTTATCTTCTCCTAGTGTCTAAACTCTTCTCCATGGCTGGACCCCCAAATAATATTCCTTTAAGTGCTAAGGGGTATCTAGAGAGTGGGATAGGTTTAATAACTACCCTCACCCTAACGCGTACCCTAACCCTAACCCCTACCCTAACCCTAACGCGTACCCTAATCCTAACCCGTACCCTAAACCGAGCCCTAAACCTAACACTAGCCCTAAACCTAACCCTAACCCATACCCTACGCTCTACCCGAACCCCTCCCCGAACCCGTACCCTAAGCCGTACCCTAACCCTCACCCTAACCCTAACCCTAACCCTAAGCTCCCCTTGACTGCTTCTTCCTCCAATAGATTTCCTAAGCACTAGTGTTTTAAGGAACAGGTTAAAAAGAGAATCCTAATGTGATTTCGTGATAATGGGTGTGTTCCTTTTCTTCTCCTAGTGTCTAAACTCTTCTCCATGGCTGGACCCCCAATAATATTCCTGTACGTGCTAAGGGGTATCTAGAGAGTGGGATAGGTTTAATAACTACCCTCACCCTAACGCGTACACTAACCCTAACCCCTACCCTAACCCTAATGCGTACCCTAATCCTAACCCGTACCCTAAACCGAGCCCTAACCCTAACACTAACCCTAACCCTAACCCTAACCCATACCCTACGCCCTACCCGAACCCCTCCCCGAACCCGTACCCTAAGCCGTACCCTAACCCTCACCCTAACCCTAACCCTAACCCTAAGCTACCCTTGACGGCTTCTGCCTCCAATAGATTTCCTAAGCACTAGTGTTTTAAGGAACAGGTTAAAAAGAGAATCCTAATGTGATTTCTTGATAATGGGTGTGTTCCTTATCTTCTCCTAGTGTCTAAAGTCTTCTCCATGGCTGGACCCCCAAATAATATTACTTTACGTGCTAAGGGGTATCTAGAGAGTGGGATAGGTTTAATAACTAACCTCACCCTAAAGCGTACCCTAACCCTAACCACTACCCTAACACTAACGCGTACCCTAATCCTAACCCGTACCCTTAACCGAGCCCTAACCCTAACACTAACCCTAACCCTAACCCTAACCCATACCCTACGCCCTATCCGAACCCCTCCCCGAACCCGTACCCTAAGTCGTACCCTAACCCTCACCCTAACCCTAACCCTAACCCTAAGCTACCCTTGACTGCTTCTTCCTCCAATAGATTTCCTAAGCACTAGTGTTTTAAGGAACAGGTTAAAAAGAGAATCCTAATGTGATTTCTTGATAATGGGTGTGTTCCTTATCTTCTCCTCGTATCTAAACTCTTCTCTATGGCTGGACCCCCTAATAATATTCCTTTAAGTGCTAAGGGGTATCTAGAGAGTGGGATAGGTTTAATAACTACCCTCACCCTAACGCGTACCCTAAACCTAACCCCTACCCTAACCCTAACGCGTACACTAATCCTAACCCGTACCCTAAACCGAGCCCTAAACCTAACACTAGCCCTAACCCTAACCCTAACCCATACCCTACGCCCTACCCGAACACCTCCCCGAACCCGTACCCTAAGCCGTACCCTAACCCTCACCCTAACCCTAACCCTAACCCGAAGCTACCCTTGACTGCTTCTGCCTCCAATAGATTTCCTAAGCACTAGTGTTTTAAGAAACAGGTTAAAAAGAGAATCGTAATGTGATTTCGTGATAATGGGTGTGTTCCTTATTTCTCCTCGTGTCTAAACTCTTCTCCATGACTGGACCCCCAAATAATATTCCTTTATGTGCTAAGGGGTATCTAGAGAGTGTGATTGGATTAATAACTACCCTCACCCTAACACGTACCCTAACCCTAACCCTTACCCTAACCCTAACGCGTACCCTAATCCTAACCCGTACCCTAAACCGAGCCCTAAACATAACACTAACCCTAACCCTAACCCTAACCCATACCCTACGCCCTACCCGAACCCCTCCCCGAACCCGTACCCTAAGCCATACCCTAGACCTCACCCTAACCCTAACCCTAACCCTAAGCTACCCTTGACTGCTTCTGCCTCCAATAGATTTCCTAAGCACTAGTGTTTTAAGGACCAGGTTAAAAAGAGAATCCTAATGTGATTTCGTGATAATGGGTGTGTTCCTTATCTTCTCCTAGTGTCTAAACTCTTCTCCATGGCTGGACCCCCAAGTAATATTCCTTTACGTGCTAAGGGGTATCTAGAGAGTGGGATAGGTTTAATAACTACCCTCACCCTAACGCGTACACTAACCCTAACCCTTACCCTAACCCTAACGCGTACACTAATCCTAACCCGTACCCTAAACCGAGCCCTAACCCTAACACTAACCCTAACCCTAACCCTAACCCATACCCTACGCCCTACCCGAAACCCTCCCCGAACCCGTACCCTAAGCCGTACCCTAACCCTCACCCTAACCCTAACCTTAACCCTAAGCTACCCTTGACGGCTTCTGCCTCCAATAGATTTCGTAAGCACTAGTGTTTTAAGGAACAGGTTAAAAAGAGAATCCTAATGTGATTTCGTGATAATGGGTGTGTTCCTTATCTTCTCCTAGTGTCTAAACTCTTCTCCATGGCTGGACCCCCAATAATATTCCTGTACGTGCTAAGGGGTATCTAGAGAGTGGGATAGGTTTAATAACTACCCTCACCCTAACGCGTACACTAACCCTAACCCCTACCCTAACCCTAACGCGTACCCTAATCCTAACCCGTACCCTAAACCGAGGCCTAACCCTAACACTAACCCTAACCCTAACCCTAACACATACCCTACGCCCTACCCGAACCCCTCCCAGAACCCGTACCCTAAGCCGTACCCTAACCCTCACCCTAACCCTAACCCTAACCCTAAGCTACCCTTGACGGCTTCTGCCTCCAATAGATTTCCTAAGCACTAGTGTTTTAAGGAACAGGTTAAAAAGAGAATCCTAATGTGATTTCTTGATAATGGGTGTGTTCCTTATCTTCTCCTCGTGTCTAAACTCTTCTCCATGGCTGGACCCCCAAATAATATTCCTTTACGTGCTAAGGGGTATTTAGAGAGTAGGATAGGTTTAATAACTACCCTCACCCTAACGCGTACCCTAACCCTAACCCCTACCCTAACCCTAACGCGTACCCTAATCCTAACCCGTACCCTAAACCGAGCCCTAAACCTAACACTAGCCCTAACCCTAACCCTAACCCATACCCTACGCCCTACCCGAACCCCTCCCCGAACCCGTACCCTAAGCCATATCCTAGCCCTCACCCTAACCCTAACACTAACCCTAAGCTACCCTTGACTGCTTCTGCCTCCAATAGATTTCCTAAGCACTAGTGTTTTAAGGAACAGGTTAAAAAGAGAATCCTAATATGATTTCGTGATAATGGGTGTGTTCCTTATCTTCTCCTAGTGTCTAAACTCTTCTCCATGGCTGGACCCCCAAACAATATTCCTTTACGTGCTAAGGGGTATCTAGAGAGTGGGATAGGTTTAATAACTATCCTCACCCTAACGCGTACCCTAACTCTAACCCCTAACCTAACCCTAGCGCGTACCCTAATCCTAACCCATACCCTAAACCGAGCCCTAACCCTAACACTAACTCTAACCCTAACCCTAACCCATACCCTACGCCCTACCCGAACCCCTCCCTGAACCCGTACCCTAAACCGTACCCTAACCCTCACCCTAACCCTAACCCTAACCCTAAGCTACCCTTGACGGCTTCTGCCTCCAATAGATTTCCTAAGCACTAGTGTTTTAAGGAACAGGTTATAAAGAGAATCCTATTGTGATTTCTTGATAATGGGTGTGTTCCTTATCTTCTCCTCGTGTCTAAACTCTTCTCCAAGGCTGGACCCCCAAATAATATTCCTTTACGTGCTAAGGGGTATCTAGAGAGTGGGATAGGTTTAATAACTACCCTCACCCTAACGCGTTCCCTAACCCTAACCCCTACCCTATCCCTAACGCGTACCCTAATCCTAACCCGTACCCTAAACCGAGCCCTAACCCTAACACTAGCCCTAACCCTAACCCTAACCAATATTCTACGCCCTACCCGAACCCCTCCCCGAACCCGTACCCTAAGCCGTACCCTAACCCTCACCCTAACCCTAAGCTACCCTTGACTGCTTCTGCCTCCAATAGATTTCCTAAGCACTAGTGTTTTAAGGAACAGGTTAAAAAGAGAATCCTAATGTGATTTCTTGATAATGGGTGTGTTCCTTATCTTCTCCTAGTGTCTAAACTCTTCTCCATGGCTGGACCCCCAAATAATATTCCTTTACGTGCTAAGGGGTATCTAGAGAGTGGGATAGGTTTAATAACTACCCTCTCCCTAACGCGTACACTAACCCTAACCCCTACCTTAACCCTAACGCGTACCCTAATCCTAACCCGTACCCTAAACCGAGCCCTAACCCTAACACTAACCCTAACCCTAACCCTAACCCATACCCTACGCCCTACCCGAACCCCTCCCCGAACCCGTACCCTAAGCCATACCCTAACCCTCACCCTAACCCTAACCCTAACCCTAAGCTACCCTTGACTGCTTCTGCCTCCAATAGATTTCCTAAGCACTAGTGTTTTAAGGAACAGGTGAAAAGAGAATCCTAATGTGATTTCTTGATAATGGGTGTGTTCCTTATCTTCTCCTCGTGTCTAAACTCTTCTCCATGGCTGGACCCCCAAATAATATTCCTTTACGTGCTAAGGGGTATCTAGAGAGTGTGATAGGTTTAATAACTACCCCCACCCTAACGCGTACCCTAACCCTAACCCCTACCCTAACCCTAGCGCGTACCCTAATCCTAACCCATACCCTAAACCGAGCCCTAAACCTAACACTAGCCCTAACCCTATACCTAACCCATACCCTACGCCCTACCCGAACCCCTCCCCGAACCCGTACCCTAAGCCATACCCTAACCCTCACCCTAACCCTAACCCTAACCCTAAGCTACCCTTGACTGCTTCTGCCTCCAATAGATTTCCTAAGCACTAGTGTTTTAAGGAACAGGTTAAAAAGAGAATCCTAATGTGATTTCTTGATAATGGGTGTGTTCCTTATCTTCTCCTAGTGTCTAAACTCTTCTCCATGGCTGGACCCCCAATAATATTCCTGTACGTGCTAAGGGGTATCTAGAGAGTGGGATAGGTTTAATAACTACCCTCACCCTAACGCGTACACTAACCCTAACCCCTACCCTAACCCTAACGCGTACCCTAATCCTAACCCGTACCCTAAACCGAGCCCTAACCCTAACACTAAACCTAACCCTAACCCTAACCCATACCCTACGCCCTACCCGAACCCCTCCCCGAACCCGTACCCTAAGCCGTACCCTAACCCTCACCCTAACCCTAACCCTAACCCTAAGCTACCCTTGACGGCTTCTGCCTCCAATAGATTTGCTAAGCACTAGTGTTTTAAGGAACAGGTTAAAAAGAGAAACCTAATGTGATTTCTTGATAATGGGTGTGTTCCTTATCTTCTCCTAGTGTCTAAAGTCTTCTCCATGGCTGGACCCCCAAATAATATTACTTTACGTGCTAAGGGGTATCTAGAGAGTGGGATAGGTTTAATAACTAACCTCACCCTAAAGCATACCCTAACCCTAACCACTACCCTAACACTAACGCGTACCCTAATCCTAACCCGTACCCTTAACCGAGCCCTAACCCTAACACTAACCCTAACCCTAACCCTAACCCATACCCTACGCCCTACCCGAACCCCTCCCCAAACCCGTACCCTAAGTCGTACCCTAACCCTCACCCTAACCCTAACCCTAACCCTAAGCTACCCTTGACTGCTTCTTCCTCCAATAGATTTCCTAAGCACTAGTGTTTTAAGGAACAGGTTAAAAAGAGAATCCTAATGAGATTTCTTGATAATGGGTGTGTTCCTTATCTTCTCCTCGTGTCTAAACTCTTCTCCATGGCTGGACCCCCAAATAATATTCCTTTATGTGCTAAGGGGTATCTAGAGAGTGGGATAGGTTTAAAAACTACCCTCACCCTAACGCGTACCCTAACCCTAACCCCTACCCTAACCCTAACGCGTACACTAATCCTAACCCGTACCCTAAACCGAGCCCTAAACCTAACACTAGCCCTAACCCTAACCCTAACCCATACCCTACGCCTTACCCGAACCCCTCCCCGAACCCGTACCCTAAGCCGTACCCTAACCCTCACCCTAACCCTAACCCTAACCCGAAGCTACCCTTGACTGCTTCTGCCTCCAATAGATTTCCTAAGCACTAGTGTTTTAAGGAACAGGTTAAAAAGAGAATCCTAATGTGATTTCGTGATAATGGGTGTGTTCCTTATTTCTCCTCGTGTCTAAACTCTTCTCCATGACTGGTCCCCCAAATAATATTCCTTTATGTGCTAAGGGGTATCTAGAGAGTGTGATTGGTTTAATAACTACCCTCACCCTAACACGTACCCTAACCCTAACCCCTACCCTAACCCTAACGCGTACCCTAATCCTAACCCGTACCCTAAACCGAGCCCTAACCATAACACTAACCCTAACCCTAACCCTAACCCATACCCTACGCCCTACCCGAACCCCTCCCTGAACCCATACCCTAAGCCATACCCTAGACCTCACCCTAACCCTAACCCTAACCCTAAGCTACCCTTAACTGCTTCTGCCTCCAATAGATTTCCTAAGCACTAGTGTTTTAAGGACCAGGTTAAAAAGAGAATCCTAATGTGATTTCTTGATAATGGGTGTGTTCCTTATCTTCTCCTCGTGTCTAAACTCTTCTCCATGGCTGGACCCCCAAATAATATTCCTTTACGTGCTAAGGGGTATCTAGAGAGTGGGATAGGTTTAATAACTACCCTCACCCTAAAGCGTTCCCTAACCCTAACCCCTACCCTAACCCTAACGTGTACCCTAATCCTAACCCGTACCCTAAACCGAGCCCTAACCCTAACACTAGCGCTAACCCTAACCCTAACCAATACCCTACGCGCTACCCGAACCCCTCCCCGAACCCGTACCCTAAGCCGTACCCTAACCCTCACCCTAACCCTAACCCTAACCCTAAGCTACCCTTGACTGCTTCTGCCTCCAATAGATTTCCTAAGCACTAGTGTTTTAAGGAACAGGTTAAAAAGAGAATCCTAATGTGATTTCTTGATAATGGGTGTGTTCCTTATCTTCTCCTAGTGTCTAAACTCTTCTCCATGGCTGGAACCCCAAATAATATTCCTTTACGTGCTAAGGGGTATCTAGAGAGTGGGATAGGTTTAATAAATAACCTCACCCTATCGCGTACCCTAACCCTAACCCCTACCCTAACACTAACGCGTACCCTAATCCTAACCCTTACCCTAAAGCGAGCCCTAACCCTAACACTAACCCTAACCCTAACCCTAACCCATTCCCTACGCCCTACCCGAACCCCTCCCTGAACCCGTACCCTAAGCCATACCCTAACCCTCACCCTAACTCTAACCCTAACCCTAAGGTACCCTTGACTGCTTCTGCCTCCAATAGATTTCCTAAGCACTAGTGTTTTAAGGAACAGGTGAAAAAGAGAATCCTAATGTGATTTCTTGATAATGGGTGTATTCCTTATCTTCTCCTCGTGTCTAAACTCTTCTCCATGGCTGGACCCCCAAATAATATACCTTTACGTGCTAAGGGGTATCTAGAGAGTGTGATAGGTTTAATAACTACCCCCAACCTAATGCGTACCCTAACCCTAACCCCTACCCTAACCCTAACGCGTACCCTAATCCTAACCCGTACCCTAAACCGAGCCCTAACCCTAACACTAACCCTAACCCTAACCCTAACCCATACCCTACGCCCTACCCGAACCCCTCCCCGAACCCGTACCCTAAGCCATACCCTAACCCTCACCCTAACCCTAACCCTAACCCTAAGCTACCCTTGACTGCTTCTGCCTCCAATAGATTTCGTAAGCACTAGTGTTTTAAGGAACAGGTTAAAAAGAGAATCCTAATGTGATTTCTTGATAATGGGTGTGTTCCTTATTTCTCCTCGTGTCTAAACTCTTCTCCATGGCTGGACCCCCAAATAATATTCCTTTACGTGCTAAGGGGTACCTAGAGAGTGGGATAGGTTTAATAACTACCCTCACCCTAACGCGTACCCTAACCCTAACCCCTACCCTAACCCTAACGCATACCCTAATCCTAACCCGTACCCTAAACCGAGCCCTAAACCTAACGCTAGCCCTAAACCTAATCCTAACCCATACCCTACGCCCTACCCGAACCCCTCCCCGAACCCGTACCCTAAGCCATACCCTAGCCCTCACCCTAACCCTAACACTAACCCTAAGCTACCCTTGACTGCTTCTGCCTCCAATAGATTTCCTAAGCACTAGTGTTTTAAGGAACAGGTTAAAAAGAGAATCCTAATGTGATTTCGTGATAATGGGTGTGTTCCTTATCTTCTCCTAGTGTCTAAACTCTTCTCCATGGCTGGACCCCCAAATAATATTCTTTTACGTGCTAAGGGGTATCTAGAGAGTGGGATAGGTTTAATAACTACCCTCACCCTAACGCGTACCCTAACCCTAACCCCTACCCTGACCCTAGCGCGTACCCTAATCCTAACCCGTACCCTAAACCGAGCCTAACCCTAACACTAACTCTAACCCTAACCCTAACCCATACCCTACGCCCTACCCGAACCCCTCCCTGAAACCGTACCCTAAACCGTACCCTAACCCTCACCCTAACCCTAACCCTAACCCTAAGCTACCCTTGACGGCTTCTGCCTCCAATAGATTTCCTAAGCACTAGTGTTTTAAGGAACAGGTTAAAAAGAGAATCCTAATGTGATTTCTTGATAATGGGTGTGTTCCTTATCTTCTCCTAGTGTCTAAACTCTTCTCCATGGCTGGACCCCCAAATAATATTCCTTTACGTGCTAAGGGGTATCTAGAGATTGGGATAGGTTTAATAACTAACCTCACCCTATCGCGTACCCTAACCCTAACCCCTACCCTAACACTAACGCGTACCCTAATCCTAAACCTTACCCTAAACCGAGCCCTAACCCTAACACCTACCCTAACCCTAACCCTAACCCATACCGTACGCCCTACCCGAACCCCTCCCCGAACCTGTACCCTAAGCCATACCCTAACCCTCACCCTAACCCTAACCCTAACCCTAAGCTACCCTTGAGTGCTACTGCCTCCAATAGATTTCCTAAGCACTAGTGTTTTAAGGAACAGGTGAAAAAGAGAAACCTAATGTGATTTCTTGATAATGGGTGTATTCCTTATCTTCTCCTCGTGTCTAAACTCTTCTCCATGGCTGGACCCCCAAATAATATACCTTTACGTGCTAAGGGGTATCTAGAGAGTGTGATAGGTTTAATAACTACCCCCAACCTAACGCGTACCCTAACCCTAACCCCTACCCTAACCCTAACGCGTACCCTAATCCTAACCCATACCCTAAACCGAGCCCTAACCCTAACACTAGCCCTAACCCTATACCTAACCCATACCCTACGCCCTACCCGAACCCCTCCCCGAACCCGTACCCTAAGCCATACCCTAACCCTCACCCTAACCCTAACCCTAACCCTAAGCTACCCTTGATTGCTTCTTCCACCAATAGATTTCCTAAGCACTAGTGTTTTAAGGAACAGGCTAAAAAGAGAATCCTAATGTGATTTCGTGATAATGGGTGTGTTCCTTATCTTCTCCTAGTGTCTAAACTATTCTCCATGGCTGGACCCCCAATAATATTCCTGTACGTGCTAAGGGTTATCTAGAGAGTGGGATAGGTTTAATAACTACCCTCACCCTAACGCGTACACTAACCCTAACCCCTACCCTAACCCTAACGCGTACCCTAATCCTAACCCGTACCCTAAACCGAGCCCTAAACCTAACGCTAGCCCTAACCCTAACCCTAACCCATACCCTACGCCCTACCCGAACCCCTCCCCGAACCCGTACCCTAAGCCATACCCTAGCCCTCACCCTAACCCTAACACTAACCCTAAGCTACCCTTGACTGCTTCTGCCTCCAATAGATTTCCTAAGCACTAGTGTTTTAAGGAACAGGTTAAAAAGAGAATCCTAATGTGATTTCTTGATAATGGGTGTGTTCCTTATCTTCTCCTAGTATCTAAACTCTTCCCCATGGCTGGACCCCCAAATAATATTCCTTTACGTGATAAGGGGTATCTAGAGAGTGCGATAGGTTTAATAACTACCCTCACCCTAACGCGTTCCCTAACCCTAACCCCTACCCTAACCCTAACGCGTACCCTAATCCTAACCCGTACCCTAAACCGAGCCCTAACCCTAACACTAGCCCTAAACCTAACCCTAACCAATACCCTACGCCCTACCCGAACCCCTCCCTGAACCCGTACCCTAAGCCGTACCCTAACCCTCACCCTAACCCTAACCCTAACCCTAAGCTACCCTTGACTGCTTCTGCCTCCAATAGATTTCCTAAGCACTAGTGTTTTAAGGAACAGGTTAAAAAGAGAATCCTAATGTGATTTCTTGATAATGGGTGTGTTCCTTATCTTCTCCTCGTGTCTAAACTCTTCTCCATGGCTGGACCCCCACATAATATTCCTTTACGTGCTAAGGGGTATCTAGAGAGGGGATAGGTTTAATAACTAACCTCACCCTATCGCGTACCCTAAACCTAACCCCTACCCTAACATTAACGCGTACCCTAATCCTAACCCGTAACCTAAACCGAGCCCTAACCCTAACACTAACCCTAACCCTAACCCTAACCCATACCCTACGCCCTACCCGAACCCCTCCCCGAACCCGTACCCTAAGCCATACCCTAAACCTCACCCTAACCCTAACCCTAACCCTAAGCTACCCTTGACGGCTTCTGCCTCCAATAGATTTCCTAAGCACTAGTGTTTTAAGGAACAGGTGAAAAAAAAATCCTAATGTGATTTCTTGATAATGGGTGTATTCCTTATCTTCTCCTCGTGTCTAAACTCTTCTCCATGGCTGGACACCCAAATAATATTCCTTTATGTGCTAAGGGGTATCTAGAGAGTGTGATAGGTTTAATAACTACCCCCACCCTAACGCGTACCCTAACCCTAACCCCTACCCTATCCCTAACGCGTACCCTAATCCTAACCCATACCCTAAACCGAGCCCTAACCCTAACACTAGCCCTATCCCCATACCTAACCCATACCCTACACCCTACCCGAACCCCTCCCCGAACCCGTACCCTAAGCCATACCCTAACCCTCACCCTAACCCTAACCCTAACCCTAAGCTACCCTTGATTGCTTCTGCCACCAATAGATTTCCTAAGCACTAGTGTTTTAAGGAACAGGTTAAAAAGAGAATCCTAATGTGATTTCGTGATAATGGGTGTGTTCCATAACTTCTCCTAGTGTCTAAACTCTTCTCCATGTCTGGACCCCCAATAATATTCCTGTAAGTACTAAGGGGTATCTAGAGAGTGGGATAGGTTTAATAACTACCCTCACCCTAACGCGTACACTAACCCTAACCCCTACCCTAACCCTAACGCGTACCCTAATCCTAACCCGTACCCTAAACCGAGCCCTAACCCTAACAATAACCCTAACCCTAACCCTAACCCTAACCCTAACCCATACCCTACGCCCTACCCGAACCCCTCCCCGAACCCGTACCCTAAGCCGTACTCTAACCCTCACCCTAACCCTAACCCTAACCCTAAGCTACCCTTGACGGCTTCTGCCTCCAATAGATTTCCTAAGCACTAGTGTTTTAAGGAACAGGTTAAAAAGAGAATCCTAATGTGATTTCTTGATAATTGGTGTGTTCCTTATCTTCTCCTAGTGTCTAAACTCTTCTCCATGGCTGGACCCCCAATAATATTCCTGTACGTGCTAAGGGGTATCTAGAGTGTGAGATAGGTTTAATAACTACCCTCACCTTAACGTGTACACTAACCCTAACCCCTACCCTAACCCTAACGCGTACCCTAATCCTAACCCGTACCCTAAACCGAGCCCTAACCCTAACACTATCCCTAACCGTAACCCTAAACCATACCCTACGCCCTACCCGAACCCCTCCCCGAACCCGTACCCTAAGCCGTACCCTAACCCTCACCCTAACCCTAACCCTAACCCTAACCCTAAGCTACCCTTGACGGCTTCTGCCTCCAATAGATTTCGTAAGCACTAGTGTTTTAAGGAACAGGTTAAAAAGAGAATCCTAATGTGATTTCGTGATATTGGGTGGGTTCCTTATCTTCTCCTAGTGTCTAAACTCTTCTCCATGGCTGGACCCCCAATAAAATTCCTGTACGTGCTAAGGGGTATCTAGAGAGTGGGATAGGTTTAATAACTACCCTCGCCCTAACGCGTACACTAACCCTAAACCCTACCCTAACCCTAACGCGTACCCTAATCCTAACCCGTACCCTAAACCGAGCCCTAACCCTAACAATAACCCTAACCCTAACCCTAACCCTAACCCTAACCCTAACCCATACCCTACGCCCTACCCGAACCCCTCCCCGAACCCGTACCCTAAGCCGTACTCTAACCCTCACCCTAACCCTAACCCTAACCCTAAGCTACCCTTGACGGCTTCTGCCTCCAATAGATTTCCTAAGCACTAGTGTTTTAAGGAACAGGTTAAAAAGAGAATCCTAATGTGATTTCTTGATAATGGGTGTGTTCCTTATCTTCTCCTAGTGTCTAAACTCTTCTCCATGGCTGGACCCCCAATAATATTCCTGTACGTGCTAAGGGGTATCTAGAGAGTGGGATAGGTTTAATAACTACCCTCACCTTAACGCGTACACTAACCCTAACCCCTACCCTAACCCTAACGCGTACCCTAATCCTAACCCGTACCCTAAACCGAGCCCTAACCCTAACACTATCCCTAACCCTAACCCTAAACCATACCCTACGCCCTACCCGAACCCCTCCCCGAACCCGTACCCTAAGCCGTACCCTAACCCTCACCCTAACCCTAACCCTAACCCTAAGCTACCCTTGACGGCTTCTGCCTCCAATAGATTTCGTAAGCACTAGTGTTTTAAGGAACAGGTTAAAAAGAGAATCCTAATGTGATTTCGTGATATTGGGTGTGTTCCTTATCTTCTCCTAGTGTCTAAACTCTTCTCCATGGCTGGACCCCCAATAAAATTCCTGTACGTGCTAAGGGGTATCTAGAGAGTGGGATAGGTTTAATAACTACCCTCGCCCTAACGCGTACACTAACCCTAAACCCTACCCTAACCCTAACGCGTACCCTAATCCTAACCCGTACCCTAAACCGAGCCCTAACCCTAACACTAACCCTAACCCTAACCCTAACCCATACCCTACGCCCTACCCAAACCCCTCCCCGAACCCGTACCCTAAGCCGTACCCTAACCCTCACCCTAACCCTAACCCTAACCCTAAGCTACCCTTGACGGCTTCTGCCTCCAATAGATTTCCTAAGCACTAGTGTTTTAAGGAACAGGTTAAAAAGAGAATCCTAATGTGATTTCTTGATAATGGGTGTGTTCCTTATCTTCTCCTCGTGTCTAAACTCTTCTCCATGGCTGGACCCCCAAATAATATTACTTTACGTGCTAAGGGGTATCTAGAGAGTGGGATAGGTTTAATAACTACCCTCACCCTAACGCGTACCCTAACCCTAACCCCTACCCTAACCGTAACGCATACACTAATCCTAACCCGTACCCTAAACCGAGCCCTAAACCTAACGCTAGCCCTAACCCTAACCCTAACCCATACCCTACGCCCTACCCGAACCCCTCCCCGAACCCGTACCCTAAGCCATACCCTAGCCCTCACCCTAACCCTAACACTAACCCTAAGCTACCCTTGACTGCTTCTGCCTCCAATAGATTTCCTAAGCACTAGTGTTTTAAGGAACAGGTTAAAAAGAGAATCCTAATGTGATTTCTTGATAATGGGTGTGTTCCTTATCTTCTCCTAGTATCTAAACTCTTCCCCATGGCTGGACCCCCAAATAATATTCCTTTACGTGATAAGGGGTATCTAGAGAGTGCGATAGGTTTAATAACTACCCTCACCCTAACGCGTTCCCTAACCCTAACCCCTACCCTAACCCTAACGCGTACCCTAATCCTAACCCGTACCCTAAACCGAGCCCTAACCCTAACACTAGCCCTAAACCTAACCCTAACCAATACCCTACGCCCTACCCGAACCCCTCCCTGAACCCGTACCCTAAGCCGTACCCTAACCCTCACCCTAACCCTAACCCTAACCCTAAGCTACCCTTGACTGCTTCTGCCTCCAATAGATTTCCTAAGCACTAGTGTTTTAAGGAACAGGTTAAAAAGAGAATCCTAATGTGATTTCTTGATAATGGGTGTGTTCCTTATCTTCTCCTCGTGTCTAAACTCTTCTCCATGGCTGGACCCCCACATAATATTCCTTTACGTGCTAAGGGGTATCTAGAGAGTGGGATAGGTTTAATAACTAACCTCACCCTATCGCGTACCCTAACCCTAACCCCTACCCTAACATTAACGCGTACCCTAATCCTAACCCGTACCCTAAACCGAGCCCTAACCCTAACACTAACCCTAACCCTAACCCTAACCCATACCCTACGCCCTACCCGAACCCCTCCCCGAACCCGTACCCTAAGCCATACCCTAAACCTCACCCTAACCCTAACCCTAACCCTAAGCTACCCTTGACGGCTTCTGCCTCCAATAGATTTCCTAAGCACTAGTGTTTTAAGGAACAGGTGAAAAAAAAATCCTAATGTGATTTCTTGATAATGGGTGTATTCCTTATCTTCTCCTCGTGTCTAAACTCTTCTCCATGGCTGGACACCCAAATAATATTCCTTTATGTGCTAAGGGGTATCTAGAGAGTGTGATAGGTTTAATAACTACCCCCACCCTAACGCGTACCCTAACCCTAACCCCTACCCTATCCCTAACGCGTACCCTAATCCTAACCCATACCCTAAACCGAGCCCTAACCCTAACACTAGCCCTATCCCTATACCTAACCCATACCCTACGCCCTACCCGAACCCCTCCCCGAACCCGTACCCTAAGCCATACCCTAACCCTCACCCTAAGCCTAACCCTAACCCTAAGCTACCCTTGATTGCTTCTGCCACCAATAGATTTCCTAAGCACTAGTGTTTTAAGGAACAGGTTAAAAAGAGAATCCTAATGTGATTTCGTGATAATGGGTGTGTTCCATAACTTCTCCTAGTGTCTAAACTCTTCTCCATGTCTGGACCCCCAATAATATTCCTGTAAGTGCTAAGGGGTATCTAGAGAGTGGGATAGGTTTAATAACTACCCTCACCCTAACGCGTACACTAACCCTAACCCGTACCCTAACCCTAACGCGTACCCTAATCCTAACCCGTACCCTAAACCGAGCCCTAACCCTAACAATAACCCTAACCCTAACCCTAACCCTAACCCTAACCCTAACCCATACCCTACGCCCTACCCGAACCCCTCCCCGAACCCGTACCCTAAGCCGTACCCTAACCCTCACCCTAACCCTAACCCTAACCCTAAGCTACCCTTGACGGCTTCTGCCTCCAATAGATTTCCTAAGCACTAGTGTTTTAAGGAACAGGTTAAAAAGAGAATCCTAATGTGATTTCTTGATAATGGGTGTGTTCCTTATCTTCTCCTAGTGTCTAAACTCTTCTCCATGGCTGGACCCCCAATAATATTCCTGTACGTGCTAAGGGGTATCTAGAGAGTGTGATTGGATTAATAACTACCCTCACCCTAACACGTACCCTAACCCTAACCCTTACCCTAACCCTAACGCGTACCCTAATCCTAACCCGTACCCTAAACCGAGCCCTAAACATAACACTAACCCTAACCCTAACCCTAACCCATACCCTACGCCCTACCCGAACCCCTCCCCGAACCCGTACCCTAAGCCATACCCTAGACCTCACCCTAACCCTAACCCTAACCCTAAGCTACCCTTGACTGCTTCTGCCTCCAATAGATTTCCTAAGCACTAGTGTTTTAAGGACCAGGTTAAAAAGAGAATCCTAATGTGATTTCGTGATAATGGGTGTGTTCCTTATCTTCTCCTAGTCTCTAAACTCTTCTCCATGGCTGGACCCCCAAGTAATATTCCTTTACGTGCTAAGGGGTATCTAGAGAGTGGGATAGGTTTAATAACTACCCTCACCCTAACGCGTACACTAACCCTAACCCTTACCCTAACCCTAACGCGTACACTAATCCTAACCCGTACCCTAAACCGAGCCCTAACCCTAACACTAACCCTAACCCTAACCCTAACCCATACCCTACGCCCTAACCGAAACCCTCCCCGAACCCGTACCCTAAGCCGTACCCTAACCCTCACCCTAACCCTAACCCTAACCCTAAGCTACCCTTGACGGCTTCTGCCTCCAATAGATTTCGTAAGCACTAGTGTTTTAAGGAACAGGTTAAAAAGAGAATCCTAATGTGATTTCGTGATAATGGGTGTGTTCCTTATCTTCTCTTAGTGTCTAAACTCTTCTCCACGGCTGGACCCCCAATAATATTCCTGTACGTGCTAAGGGGTATCTAGAGAGTGGGATAGGTTTAATAACTACCCTCACCCTAACGCGTACACTAACCCTAACCCCTACCCTAACCCTAACGCGTACCCTAATCCTAACCCGTACCCTAAACCGAGGCCTAACCCTAACACTAACCCTAACCCTAACCCTAACACATACCCTACGCCCTACCCGAACCCCTCCCAGAACCCGTACCCTAAGCCGTACCCTAACCCTCACCCTAACCCTAACCCTAACCCTAAGCTACCCTTGACGGCTTCTGCCTCCAATAGATTTCCTAAGCACTAGTGTTTTAAGGAACAGGTTAAAAAGAGAATCCTAATGTGATTTCTTGATAATGGGTGTGTTCCTTATCTTCTCCTCGTGTCTAAACTCTTCTCCATGGCTGGACCCCCAAATAATATTCCTTTACGTGCTAAGGGGTATTTAGAGAGTAGGATAGGTTTAATAACTACCCTCACCCTAACGCGTACCCTAACCCTAACCCCTACCCGAACCCTAACGCGTACCCTAATCCTAACCCGTACCCTAAACCGAGCCCTAAACCTAACACTAGCCCTAACCCTAACCCTAACCCATACCCTACGCCCTACCCGAACCCCTCCCCGAACCCGTACCCTAAGCCATATCCTAGCCCTCACCCTAACCCTAACACTAACCCTAAGCTACCCTTGACTGCTTCTGCCTCCAATAGATTTCCTAAGCACTAGTGTTTTAAGGAACAGGTTAAAAAGAGAATCCTAATATGATTTCGTGATAATGGGTGTGTTCCTTATCTTCTCCTAGTGTCTAAACTCTTCTCCATGGCTGGACCCCCAAACAATATTCCTTTACGTGCTAAGGGGTATCTAGAGAGTGGGATAGGTTTAATAACTATCCTCACCCTAACGCGTACCCTAACTCTAACCCCTAACCTAACCCTAGCGCGTACCCTAATCCTAACCCATACCCTAAACCGAGCCCTAACCCTAACACTAACTCTAACCCTAACCCTAACCCATACCCTACGCCCTACCCGAACCCCTCCCTGAACCCGTACCCTAAACCGTACCCTAACCCTCACCCTAACCCTAACCCTAACCCTAAGCTACCCTTGACGGCTTCTGCCTCCAATAGATTTCCTAAGCACTAGTGTTTTAAGGAACAGGTTATAAAGAGAATCCTAATGTGATTTCTTGATAATGGGTGTGTTCCTTATCTTCTCCTCGTGTCTAAACTCTTCTCCAAGGCTGGACCCCCAAATAATATTCCTTTACGTGCTAAGGGGTATCTAGAGAGTGGGATAGGTTTAATAACTACCCTCACCCTAACGCGTTCCCTAACCCTAACCCCTACCCTAACCCTAACGCGTACCCTAATCCTAACCCGTACCCTAAACCGAGCCCTAACCCTAACACTAGCCCTAACCCTAACCCTAACCAATATTCTACGCCCTACCCGAACCCCTCCCCGAACCCGTACCCTAAGCCGTACCCTAACCCTCACCCTAACCCTAAGCTACCCTTGACTGCTTCTGCCTCCAATAGATTTCCTAAGCACTAGTGTTTTAAGGAACAGGTTAAAAAGAGAATCCTAATGTGATTTCTTGATAATGGGTGTGTTCCTTATCTTCTCCTAGTGTCTAAACTCTTCTCCATGGCTGGACCCCCAAATAATATTCCTTTACGTGCTAAGGGGTATCTAGAGAGTGGGATAGGTTTAATAACTACCCTCTCCCTAACGCGTACACTAACCCTAACCCCTACCTTAACCCTAACGCGTACCCTAATCCTAACCCGTAACCTAAACCGAGCCCTAACCCTAACACTAACCCTAACCCTAACCCTAACCCATACCCTACGCCCTACCCGAACCCCTCCCCGAACCCGTACCCTAAGCCATACCCTAACCCTCACCCTAACCCTAACCCTAACCCTAAGCTACCCTTGACTGCTTCTGCCTCCAATAGATTTCCTAAGCACTAGTGTTTTAAGGAACAGGTGAAAAGAGAATCCTAATGAGATTTCTTGATAATGGGTGTGTTCCTTATCTTCTCCTCGTGTCTAAACTCTTCTCCATGGCTGGACCCCCAAATAATATTCCTTTACGTGCTAAGGGGTATCTAGAGAGTGTGATAGGTTTAATAACTACCCCCACCCTAACGCGTACCCTAACCCTAACCCCTACCCTAACCCTAGCGCGTACCCTAATCCTAACCCATACCCTAAACCGAGCCCTAAACCTAACACTAGCCCTAACCCTATACCTAACCCATACCCTACGCCCTACCCGAACCCCTCCCCGAACCCGTACCCTAAGCCATACCCTAACCCTCACCCTAACCCTAACCCTAACCCTAAGCTACCCTTGACTGCTTCTGCCTCCAATAGATTTCCTAAGCACTAGTGTTTTAAGGAACAGGTTAAAAAGAGAATCCTAATGTGATTTCGTGATAATGGGTGTGTTCCTTATCTTCTCCTAGTGTCTAAACTCTTCTCCATGGCTGGACCCCCAATAATATTCCTGTACGTGCTAAGGGGTATCTAGAGAGTGGGATAGGTTTAATAACTACCCTCACCCTAACGCGTACACTAACCCTAACCCCTACCCTAACCCTAACGCGTACCCTAATCCTAACCCGTACCCTAAACCGAGCCCTAACCCTAACACTAACCCTAACCCTAACCCTAACCCATACCCTACGCCCTACCCGAACCCCTCCCCGAACCCGTACCCTAAGCCGTACCCTAACCCTCACCCTAACCCTAACCCTAACCCTAAGCTACCCTTGACGGCTTCTGCCTCCAATAGATTTGCTAAGCACTAGTGTTTTAAGGAACAGGTTAAAAAGAGAAACCTAATGTGATTTCTTGATAATGGGTGTGTTCCTTATCTTCTCCTCTTGTCTAAACTCTTCTCCATGGCTGGACCCCCAAATAATATTCCTGTACGTGCTAAGGGGTATCTAGAGAGTGGGATAGGTTTAATAACTACCCTCTCCCTAACGCGTACACTAACCCTAACCCCTACCTTAACCCTAACGCGTACCCTAATCCTAACCCGTACCCTAAACCGAGCCCTAACCCTAACACTAACCCTAACCGTAACCCTAACCCATACCCTACGCCCTACCCGAACCCCTCCCCGAACCCGTACCCTAAGCCGTACCCTAACCCTCACCCTAACCCTAAACCTAACCCTAAGCTACCCTTGACGGCTTCTGCCTCCAATAGATTTCCTAAGCACTAGTGTTTTAAGGAACAGTTTAAAAAGAGAATCCTAATGTGATTTCTTGATAATGGGTGTGTTCCTTATCTTCTCCTCGTGTCTAAACTCTTCTCCATGGCTGGACCCCCAAATAATATTCCTTTACCTGCTAAGGGGTATTTAGAGAGTAGGATAGGTTTAATAACTAACCTCACCCTACCGTATACCCTAACCCTAACCCCTACCCTATCCCTAACGCGTACCCTAATCATAACCCGTACCCTAAACCGAGCCCTAAACCTAACACTAGCCCTAACCCTAACCCTAACACATACCCTACGCCTTACCCGAACCCCTCCCCGAACCCGTACCCTAAGCCGTACCCTAACCCTCACCCTAACCCTAACCCTAACCCGAAGCTACCCTTGACTGCTTCTGCCTCCAATAGATTTCCTAAGCACTAGTGTTTTAAGGAACAGGTTAAAAAGAGAATCCTAATGTGATTTCGTGATAATGGGTGTGTTCCTTATTTCTCCTCGTGTCTAAACTCTTCTCCATGACTGGTCCCCCAAATAATATTCCTTTATGTGCTAAGGGGTATCTAGAGAGTGTGATTGGTTTAATAACTACCCTCACCCTAACACGTACCCTAACCCTAACCCCTACCCTAACCCTAACGCGTACCCTAATCCTAACCCGTACCCTAAACCGAGCCCTAACCATAACACTAACCCTAACCCTAACCCTAACCCATACCCTACGCCCTACCCGAACCCCTCCCTGAACCCATACCCTAAGCCATACCCTAGACCTCACCCTAACCCTAACCCTAACCCTAAGCTACCCTTAACTGCTTCTGCCTCCAATAGATTTCCTAAGCACTAGTGTTTTAAGGACCAGGTTAAAAAGAGAATCCTAATGTGATTTCGTGATAATGGGTGTGTTCCTTATCTTCTCCTAGTGTCTAAACTCTTCTCCATGCCTGGACCCCCAAGTAATATTCCTTTACGTGCTAAGGGGTATCTAGAGAGTGGGATAGGTTTAATAACTACCCTCACCCTAACGCGTACACTAACCCTAACCCCTACCCTAACCCTAACGCGTACCCTAATCCTAACCCGTACCCTAAACCGAGCCCTAACCCTAACACTAACCCTAACCCTAACCCTAACCCATACCCTACGCCCTACCCGAAACCCTCCCCGAACCCGTACCCTAAGCCGTACCCTAACCCTCACCCTAACCCTAACCCTAACCCTAAGCTACCCTTGACGGCTTCTGCCTCCAATAGATTTCGTAAGCACTAGTGTTTTAAGGAACAGGTTAAAAAGAGAATCCTAATGTGATTTCGTGATAATGGGTGTGTTCCTTATCTTCTCCTAGTGTCTAAACTCTTCTCCATGGCTGGACCCCCAATAATATTCCTGTACGTGCTAAGGGGTATCTAGAGAGTGGGATAGGTTTAATAACTACCCTCACCCTAAAGCGTACACTAACCCTAACCCCTACCTTAACCCTAACGCGTACCCTAATCCTAACCCGTACCCTAAACCGAGGCCTAACCCTAACACTAACCCTAACCCTAACCCTAACACATACCCTACGCCCTACCCGAACCCCTCCCCGAACCCGTACCCTAAGCCGTACCCTAACCCTCACCCTAACCCTAACCCTAACCCTAAGCTACCCTTGACGGCTTCTGCCTCCAATAGATTTCCTAAGCACTAGTGTTTTAAGGAACAGGTTAAAAAGAGAATCCTAATGAGATTTCTTGATAATGGGTGTGTTCCTTATCTTCTCCTCGTGTCTAAACTCTTCTCCATGGCTGGACCCCCAAATAATATTCCTTTACGTGCTAAGGGGTATTTAGAGAGTAGGATAGGTTTAATAACTACCCTCACCCTAACGCGTACCCTAACCCTAACCCCTACCCTAACCCTAACGCGTACCCTAATCCTAACCCGTACCCTAAACCGAGCCCTAAACCTAACACTAGCCCTAACCCTAACCCTAACCCATACCCTACGCCCTACCCGAACCCCTCCCCGATCCCGTACCCTAAGCCATACCCTAGCCCTCACCCTAACCCTAACACTAACCCTAAGCTACCCTTGACTGCTTCTGCCTCCAATAGATTTCCTAAGCACTAGTGTTTTAAGGAACAGGTTAAAAAGAGAATCCTAATATGATTTCGTGATAATGGGTGTGTTCCTTATCTTCTCCTAGTGTCTAAACTCTTCTCCATGGCTGGACCCCCAAACAATATACCTTTACGTGCTAAGGTGTATCTAGAGAGTGGGATAGGTTTAATAACTATCCTCACCCTAACGCGTACCCTAACTCTAACCCCTAACCTAACCCTAGCGCGTACCCTAATCCTAACCCGTACCCTAAACCGAGCCCTAACCCTAACACTAACTCTAACCCTAACCCTAACCCATACCCTACGCCCTACCCGAACCCCTCCCTGAACCCGTACCCTAAACCGTACCCTAACCCTCACCCTAACCCTAACCCTAACCCTAACCCTAAGCTACCCTTGACGGCTTCTGCCTCCAATAGATTTCCTAAGCACTAGTGTTTTAAGGAACAGGTTAAAAAGAGAATCCTAATGTGATTTCTTGATAATGGGTGTGTTCCTTATCTTCTCCTCGTGTCTAAACACTTCTCCAAGGCAGGACCCCCAAAGAATATTCCTTTACGTGCTAAGGGGTATCTAGAGAGTGGGATAGGTTTAATAACTACCCTCACCCTAACGCGTTCCCTAACCCTAACCCCTACCCTAACCCTAACGCGTACCCTAATCCTAACCCGTACCCTAAACCGAGCCCTAACCCTAACACTAGCCCTAACCCTAACCCTAACCAATACTCTACGCCCTACCCGAACCCCTCCCCGAACCCGTACCCTAAGCCGTACCCTAACCCTCACCCTAACCCTAAGCTACCCTTGACTGCTTCTGCCTCCAATAGATTTCCTAAGCACTAGTGTTTTAAGGAACAGGTTAAAAAGAGAATCCTAATGTGATTTCTTGATAATGGGTGTGTTCCTTATCTTCTCCTCTTGTCTAAACTCTTCTCCATGGCTGGACCCCCAAATAATATTCCTGTACGTGCTAAGGGGTATCTAGAGAGTGGGATAGGTTTAATAACTACCCTCTCCCTAACGCGTACACTAACCCTAACCCCTACCTTAACCCTAACGCGTACCCTAATCCTAACCCGTACCCTAAACCGAGCCCTAACCCTAACACTAACCCTAACCGTAACCCTAACCCATACCCTACGCCCTACCCGAACCCCTCCCCGAACCCGTACCCTAAGCCGTACCCTAACCCTCACCCTAACCCTAAACCTAACCCTAAGCTACCCTTGACGGCTTCTGCCTCCAATAGATTTCCTAAGCACTAGTGTTTTAAGGAACAGTTTAAAAAGAGAATCCTAATGTGATTTCTTGATAATGGGTGTGTTCCTTATCTTCTCCTCGTGTCTAAACTCTTCTCCATGGCTGGACCCCCAAATAATATTCCTTTACCTGCTAAGGGGTATTTAGAGAGTAGGATAGGTTTAATAACTAACCTCACCCTACCGTATACCCTAACCCTAACCCCTACCCTATCCCTAACGCGTACCCTAATCATAACCCGTACCCTAAACCGAGCCCTAAACCTAACACTAGCCCTAACCCTAACCCTAACACATACCCTACGCCTTACCCGAACCCCTCCCCGAACCCGTACCCTAAGCCGTACCCTAACCCTCACCCTAACCCTAACCCTAACCCGAAGCTACCCTTGACTGCTTCTGCCTCCAATAGATTTCCTAAGCACTAGTGTTTTAAGGAACAGGTTAAAAAGAGAATCCTAATGTGATTTCGTGATAATGGGTGTGTTCCTTATTTCTCCTCGTGTCTAAACTCTTCTCCATGACTGGTCCCCCAAATAATATTCCTTTATGTGCTAAGGGGTATCTAGAGAGTGTGATTGGTTTAATAACTACCCTCACCCTAACACGTACCCTAACCCTAACCCCTACCCTAACCCTAACGCGTACCCTAATCCTAACCCGTACCCTAAACCGAGCCCTAACCATAACACTAACCCTAACCCTAACCCTAACCCATACCCTACGCCCTACCCGAACCCCTCCCTGAACCCATACCCTAAGCCATACCCTAGACCTCACCCTAACCCTAACCCTAACCCTAAGCTACCCTTAACTGCTTCTGCCTCCAATAGATTTCCTAAGCACTAGTGTTTTAAGGACCAGGTTAAAAAGAGAATCCTAATGTGATTTCGTGATAATGGGTGTGTTCCTTATCTTCTCCTAGTGTCTAAACTCTTCTCCATGCCTGGACCCCCAAGTAATATTCCTTTACGTGCTAAGGGGTATCTAGAGAGTGGGATAGGTTTAATAACTACCCTCACCCTAACGCGTACACTAACCCTAACCCCTACCCTAACCCTAACGCGTACCCTAATCCTAACCCGTACCCTAAACCGAGCCCTAACCCTAACACTAACCCTAACCCTAACCCTAACCCATACCCTACGCCCTACCCGAAACCCTCCCCGAACCCGTACCCTAAGCCGTACCCTAACCCTCACCCTAACCCTAACCCTAACCCTAAGCTACCCTTGACGGCTTCTGCCTCCAATAGATTTCGTAAGCACTAGTGTTTTAAGGAACAGGTTAAAAAGAGAATCCTAATGTGATTTCGTGATAATGGGTGTGTTCCTTATCTTCTCCTAGTGTCTAAACTCTTCTCCATGGCTGGACCCCCAATAATATTCCTGTACGTGCTAAGGGGTATCTAGAGAGTGGGATAGGTTTAATAACTACCCTCACCCTAAAGCGTACACTAACCCTAACCCCTACCTTAACCCTAACGCGTACCCTAATCCTAACCCGTACCCTAAACCGAGCCCTAAACCTAACACTAGCCCTAACCCTAACCCTAACCCATACCCTACGCCCTACCCGAACCCCTCCCCGATCCCGTACCCTAAGCCATACCCTAGCCCTCACCCTAACCCTAACACTAACCCTAAGCTACCCTTGACTGCTTCTGCCTCCAATAGATTTCCTAAGCACTAGTGTTTTAAGGAACAGGTTAAAAAGAGAATCCTAATATGATTTCGTGATAATGGGTGTGTTCCTTATCTTCTCCTAGTGTCTAAACTCTTCTCCATGGCTGGACCCCCAAACAATATACCTTTACGTGCTAAGGTGTATCTAGAGAGTGGGATAGGTTTAATAACTATCCTCACCCTAACGCGTACCCTAACTCTAACCCCTAACCTAACCCTAGCGCGTACCCTAATCCTAACCCGTACCCTAAACCGAGCCCTAACCCTAACACTAACTCTAACCCTAACCCTAACCCATACCCTACGCCCTACCCGAACCCCTCCCTGAACCCGTACCCTAAACCGTACCCTAACCCTCACCCTAACCCTAACCCTAACCCTAACCCTAAGCTACCCTTGACGGCTTCTGCCTCCAATAGATTTCCTAAGCACTAGTGTTTTAAGGAACAGGTTAAAAAGAGAATCCTAATGTGATTTCTTGATAATGGGTGTGTTCCTTATCTTCTCCTCGTGTCTAAACACTTCTCCAAGGCAGGACCCCCAAAGAATATTCCTTTACGTGCTAAGGGGTATCTAGAGAGTGGGATAGGTTTAATAACTACCCTCACCCTAACGCGTTCCCTAACCCTAACCCCTACCCTAACCCTAACGCGTACCCTAATCCTAACCCGTACCCTAAACCGAGCCCTAACCCTAACACTAGCCCTAACCCTAACCCTAACCAATACTCTACGCCCTACCCGAACCCCTCCCCGAACCCGTACCCTAAGCCGTACCCTAACCCTCACCCTAACCCTAAGCTACCCTTGACTGCTTCTGCCTCCAATAGATTTCCTAAGCACTAGTGTTTTAAGGAACAGGTTAAAAAGAGAATCCTAATGTGATTTCTTGATAATGGGTGTGTTCCTTATCTTCTCCTCTTGTCTAAACTCTTCTCCATGGCTGGACCCCCAAATAATATTCCTGTACGTGCTAAGGGGTATCTAGAGAGTGGGATAGGTTTAATAACTACCCTCTCCCTAACGCGTACACTAACCCTAACCCCTACCTTAACCCTAACGCGTACCCTAATCCTAACCCGTACCCTAAACCGAGCCCTAACCCTAACACTAACCCTAACCGTAACCCTAACCCATACCCTACGCCCTACCCGAACCCCTCCCCGAACCCGTACCCTAAGCCGTACCCTAACCCTCACCCTAACCCTAAACCTAACCCTAAGCTACCCTTGACGGCTTCTGCCTCCAATAGATTTCCTAAGCACTAGTGTTTTAAGGAACAGTTTAAAAAGAGAATCCTAATGTGATTTCTTGATAATGGGTGTGTTCCTTATCTTCTCCTCGTGTCTAAACTCTTCTCCATGGCTGGACCCCCAAATAATATTCCTTTACCTGCTAAGGGGTATTTAGAGAGTAGGATAGGTTTAATAACTAACCTCACCCTACCGTATACCCTAACCCTAACCCCTACCCTATCCCTAACGCGTACCCTAATCATAACCCGTACCCTAAACCGAGCCCTAAACCTAACACTAGCCCTAACCCTAACCCTAACCCATACCCTACGCCCTACCCGAACCCCTCCCCGAAACCGTAACCTAAGCCGTACCCTAACCCTCACCCTAACCCTAACCCTAACCCTAAGCTACCCTTGACTGCTTCTGCCTCCAATAGATTTCCTAAGCACTAGTGTTTTAAGGAACAGGTTAAAAAGAGAATCCTAATGTGATTTCGTGATAATGGGTGTGTTCCTTATTTCTCCTCGTGTCTAAACTCTTCTCCATGACTGGACCCCCAAATAATATTCCTTTATGTGCTAAGGGGTATCTAAAGAGTGTGATTGGTTTAATAACTACCCTCACCCTAACACGTACCCTAACCCTAACCCTTACCCTAACCCTAACGCGTACCCTAATCCTAACCCGTACCCTAAACCGAGCCCTAACCATAACACTAACCCTAACCCTAACCCTAACCCATACCCTACGCCCTACCCGAACCCCTCCCCGAACCCCTACCCTAAGCCATACCCTAGACCTCACCCTAACCCTAACCCTAACCCTAAGCTACCCTTGACTGCTTCTGCCTCCAATAGATTTCCTAAGCACTAGTGTTTTAAGGACCAGGTTAAAAAGAGAATCCTAATGTGATTTCGTGATAATGGGTGTGTTCCTTATCTTCTCCTAGTGTCTAAACTCTTCTCCATGGCTGGACCCCCAAGTAATATTCCTTTACGTGCTAAGGGGTATCTAGAGAGTGGGATAGGTTTAATAACTACCCTCACCCTAACGCGTACACTAACCCTAACCCCTACCCTAACCCTAACGCGTACACTAATCCTAACCCGTACCCTAAACCGAGCCCTAACCCTAACACTAACCCTAACCCTAACCCTAACCCATACCCTACGCCCTACCCGAAACCCTCCCCGAACCCGTACCCTAAGCCGTACCCTAACACCCACCCTAACCCTAACCCTAACCCTAAGCTACCCTTGACGGCTTCTGCCTCCAATAGATTTCGTAAGCACTAGTGTTTTAAGGAACAGGTTAAAAAGAGAATCCTAATGTGATTTCGTGATAATGGGTGTGTTCCTTATCTTCTCCTAGTGTCTAAACTCTTCTCCATGGCTGGACCCCCAAATAATATTCCTTTAAGTGCTAAGGGGTATCTAGAGAGTGGGATAGGTTTAATAACTACCCTCACCCTAACGCGTACCCTAACCCTAACCCCTACCCTAACCCTAACGCGTACCCTAATCCTAACCCGTACCCTAAACCGAGCCCTAAACCTAACACTAGCCCTAAACCTAACCCTAACCCATACCCTACGCTCTACCCGAACCCCTCCCCGAACCCGTACCCTAAGCCGTACCCTAACCCTCACCCTAACCCTAACCCTAACCCTAAGCTACCCTTGACTGCTTCTTCCTCCAATAGATTTCCTAAGCACTAGTGTTTTAAGGAACAGGTTAAAAAGAGAATCCTAATGTGATTTCGTGATAATGGGTGTGTTCCTTTTCTTCTCCTAGTGTCTAAACTCTTCTCCATGGCTGGACCCCCAATAATATTCCTGTACGTGCTAAGGGGTATCTAGAGAGTGGGATAGGTTTAATAACTACCCTCACCCTAACGCGTACACTAACCCTAACCCCTACCCTAACCCTAATGCGTACCCTAATCCTAACCCGTACCCTAAACCGAGCCCTAACCCTAACACTAACCCTAACCCTAACCCTAACCCATACCCTACGCCCTACCCGAACCCCTCCCCGAACCCGTACCCTAAGCCGTACCCTAACCCTCACCCTAACCCTAACCCTAACCCTAAGCTATCCTTGACGGCTTCTGCCTCCAATAGATTTCCTAAGCACTAGTGTTTTAAGGAACAGGTTAAAAAGAGAATCCTAATGTGATTTCTTGATAATGGGTGTGTTCCTTATCTTCTCCTAGTGTCTAAAGTCTTCTCCATGGCTGGACCCCCAAATAATATTACTTTACGTGCTAAGGGGTATCTAGAGAGTGGGATAGGTTTAATAACTAACCTCACCCTAAAGCGTACCCTAACCCTAACCACTACCCTAACACTAACGCGTACCCTAATCCTAACCCGTACCCTTAACCGAGCCCTAACCCTAACACTAACCCTAAACCTAACCCTAACCCATACCCTACGCCCTATCCGAACCCCTCCCCGAACCCGTACCCTAAGTCGTACCCTAACCCTCACCCTAACCCTAACCCTAACCCTAAGCTACCCTTGACTGCTTCTTCCTCCAATAGATTTCCTAAGCACTAGTGTTTTAAGGAACAGGTTAAAAAGAGAATCCTAATGTGATTTCTTGATAATGGGTGTGTTCCTTATCTTCTCCTCGTGTCTAAACTCTTCTCTATGGCTGGACCCCCTAATAATATTCCTTTAAGTGCTAAGGGGTATCTAGAGAGTGGGATAGGTTTAATAACTACCCTCACCCTAACGCGTACCCTAAACCTAACCCCTACCCTAACCCTAACGCGTACACTAATCCTAACCCGTACCCTAAACCGAGCCCTAAACCTAACACTAGCCCTAACCCTAACCCTAACCCATACCCTACGCCCTACCCGAACACCTCCCCGAACCCGTACCCTAAGCCGTACCCTAACCCTCACCCTAACCCTAACCCTAACCCGAAGCTACCCTTGACTGCTTCTGCCTCCAATAGATTTCCTAAGCACTAGTGTTTTAAGAAACAGGTTAAAAAGAGAATCGTAATGTGATTTCGTGATAATGGGTGTGTTCCTTATTTCTCCTCGTGTCTAAACTCTTCTCCATGACTGGACCCCCAAATAATATTCCTTTATGTGCTAAGGGGTATCTAGAGAGTGTGATTGGATTAATAACTACCCTCACCCTAACACGTACCCTAACCCTAATCCTTACCCTAACCCTAACGCGTACCCTAATCCTAACCCGTACCCTAAACCGAGCCCTAAACATAACACTAACCCTAACCCTAACCCTAACCCATACCCTACGCCCTACCCGAACCCCTCCCCGAACCCGTACCCTAAGCCATACCCTAGACCTCACCCTAACCCTAACCCTAACCCTAAGCTACCCTTGACTGCTTCTGCCTCCAATAGATTTCCTAAGCACTAGTGTTTTAAGGACCAGGTTAAAAAGAGAATCCTAATGTGATTTCGTGATAATGGGTGTGTTCCTTATCTTCTCCTAGTGTCTAAACTCTTCTCCATGGCTGGACCCCCAAGTAATATTCCTTTACGTGCTAAGGGGTATCTAGAGAGTGGGATAGGTTTAATAACTACCCTCACCCTAACGCGTACACTAACCCTAACCCTTACCCTAACCCTAACGCGTACACTAATCCTAACCCGTACCCTAAACCGAGCCCTAACCCTAACACTAACCCTAACCCTAACCCTAACCCATACCCTACGCCCTACCCGAAACCCTCCCCGAACCCGTACCCTAAGCCGTACCCTAACCCTCACCCTAACCCTAACCTTAACCCTAAGCTACCCTTGACGGCTTCTGCCTCCAATAGATTTCGTAAGCACTAGTGTTTTAAGGAACAGGTTAAAAAGAGAATCCTAATGTGATTTCGTGATAATGGGTGTGTTCCTTATCTTCTCCTAGTGTCTAAACTCTTCTCCATGGCTGGACCCCCAATAATATTCCTGTACGTGCTAAGGGGTATCTAGAGAGTGGGATAGGTTTAATAACTACCCTCACCCTAACGCGTACACTAACCCTAACCCCTACCCTAACCCTAACGCGTACCCTAATCCTAACCCGTACCCTAAACCGAGGCCTAACCCTAACACTAACCCTAACCCTAACCCTAACACATACCCTACGCCCTACCCGAACCCCTCCCAGAACCCGTACCCTAAGCCGTACCCTAACCCTCACCCTAACCCTAACCCTAACCCTAAGCTACCCTTGACGGCTTCTGCCTCCAATAGATTTCCTAAGCACTAGTGTTTTAAGGAACAGGTTAAAAAGAGAATCCTAATGTGATTTCTTGATAATGGGTGTGTTCCTTATCTTCTCCTCGTGTCTAAACTCTTCTCCATGGCTGGACCCCCAAATAATATTCCTTTACGTGCTAAGGGGTATTTAGAGAGTAGGATAGGTTTAATAACTACCCTCACCCTAACGCGTACCCTAACCCTAACCCCTACCCTAACCCTAACGCGTACCCTAATCCTAACCCGTACCCTAAACCGAGCCCTAAACCTAACACTAGCCCTAACCCTAACCCTAACCCATACCCTACGCCCTACCCGAACCCCTCCCCGAACCCGTACCCTAAGCCATATCCTAGCCCTCACCCTAACCCTAACACTAACCCTAAGCTACCCTTGACTGCTTCTGCCTCCAATAGATTTCCTAAGCACTAGTGTTTTAAGGAACAGGTTAAAAAGAGAATCCTAATATGATTTCGTGATAATGGGTGTGTTCCTTATCTTCTCCTAGTGTCTAAACTCTTCTCCATGGCTGGACCCCCAAACAATATTCCTTTACGTGCTAAGGGGTATCTAGAGAGTGGGATAGGTTTAATAACTATCCTCACCCTAACGCGTACCCTAACTCTAACCCCTAACCTAACCCTAGCGCGTACCCTAATCCTAACCCATACCCTAAACCGAGCCCTAACCCTAACACTAACTCTAACCCTAACCCTAACCCATACCCTACGCCCTACCCGAACCCCTCCCTGAACCCGTACCCTAAACCGTACCCTAACCCTCACCCTAACCCTAACCCTAACCCTAAGCTACCCTTGACGGCTTCTGCCTCCAATAGATTTCCTAAGCACTAGTGTTTTAAGGAACAGGTTATAAAGAGAATCCTATTGTGATTTCTTGATAATGGGTGTGTTCCTTATCTTCTCCTCGTGTCTAAACTCTTCTCCAAGGCTGGACCCCCAAATAATATTCCTTTACGTGCTAAGGGGTATCTAGAGAGTGGGATAGGTTTAATAACTACCCTCACCCTAACGCGTTCCCTAACCCTAACCCCTACCCTAACCCTAACGCGTACCCTAATCCTAACCCGTACCCTAAACCGAGCCCTAACCCTAACACTAGCCCTAACCCTAACCCTAACCAATATTCTACGCCCTACCCGAACCCCTCCCCGAACCCGTACCCTAAGCCGTACCCTAACCCTCACCCTAACCCTAAGCTACCCTTGACTGCTTCTGCCTCCAATAGATTTCCTAAGCACTAGTGTTTTAAGGAACAGGTTAAAAAGAGAATCCTAATGTGATTTCTTGATAATGGGTGTGTTCCTTATCTTCTCCTAGTGTCTAAACTCTTCTCCATGGCTGGACCCCCAAATAATATTCCTTTACGTGCTAAGGGGTATCTAGAGAGTGGGATAGGTTTAATAACTACCCTCTCCCTAACGCGTACACTAACCCTAACCCCTACCTTAACCCTAACGCGTACCCTAATCCTAACCCGTACCCTAAACCGAGCCCTAACCCTAACACTAACCCTAACCCTAACCCTAACCCATACCCTACGCCCTACCCGAACCCCTCCCCGAACCCGTACCCTAAGCCATACCCTAACCCTCACCCTAACCCTATCCCTAACCCTAAGCTACCCTTGACTGCTTCTGCCTCCAATAGATTTCCTAAGCACTAGTGTTTTAAGGAACAGGTGAAAAGAGAATCCTAATGTGATTTCTTGATAATGGGTGTGTTCCTTATCTTCTCCTCGTGTCTAAACTCTTCTCCATGGCTGGACCCCCAAATAATATTCCTTTACGTGCTAAGGGGTATCTAGAGAGTGTGATAGGTTTAATAACTACCCCCACCCTAACGCGTACCCTAACCCTAACCCCTACCCTAACCCTAGCGCGTACCCTAATCCTAACCCATACCCTAAACCGAGCCCTAAACCTAACACTAGCCCTAACCCTATACCTAACCCATACCCTACGCCCTACCCGAACCCCTCCCCGAACCCGTACCCTAAGCCATACCCTAACCCTCACCCTAACCCTAACCCTAACCCTAAGCTACCCTTGACTGCTTCTGCCTCCAATAGATTTCCTAAGCACTAGTGTTTTAAGGAACAGGTTAAAAAGAGAATCCTAATGTGATTTCTTGATAATGGGTGTGTTCCTTATCTTCTCCTAGTGTCTAAACTCTTCTCCATGGCTGGACCCCCAATAATATTCCTGTACGTGCTAAGGGGTATCTAGAGAGTGGGATAGGTTTAATAACTACCCTCACCCTAACGCGTACACTAACCCTAACCCCTACCCTAACCCTAACGCGTACCCTAATCCTAACCCGTACCCTAAACCGAGCCCTAACCCTAACACTAAACCTAACCCTAACCCTAACCCATACCCTACGCCCTACCCGAACCCCTCCCCGAACCCGTACCCTAAGCCGTACCCTAACCCTCACCCTAACCCTAACCCTAACCCTAAGCTACCCTTGACGGCTTCTGCCTCCAATAGATTTGCTAAGCACTAGTGTTTTAAGGAACAGGTTAAAAAGAGAAACCTAATGTGATTTCTTGATAATGGGTGTGTTCCTTATCTTCTCCTAGTGTCTAAAGTCTTCTCCATGGCTGGACCCCCAAATAATATTACTTTACGTGCTAAGGGGTATCTAGAGAGTGGGATAGGTTTAATAACTAACCTCACCCTAAAGCATACCCTAACCCTAACCACTACCCTAACACTAACGCGTACCCTAATCCTAACCCGTACCCTTAACCGAGCCCTAACCCTAACACTAACCCTAACCCTAACCCTAACCCATACCCTACGCCCTACCCGAACCCCTCCCCAAACCCGTACCCTAAGTCGTACCCTAACCCTCACCCTAACCCTAACCCTAACCCTAAGCTACCCTTGACTGCTTCTTCCTCCAATAGATTTCCTAAGCACTAGTGTTTTAAGGAACAGGTTAAAAAGAGAATCCTAATGAGATTTCTTGATAATGGGTGTGTTCCTTATCTTCTCCTCGTGTCTAAACTCTTCTCCATGGCTGGACCCCCAAATAATATTCCTTTATGTGCTAAGGGGTATCTAGAGAGTGGGATAGGTTTAAAAACTACCCTCACCCTAACGCGTACCCTAACCCTAACCCCTACCCTAACCCTAACGCGTACACTAATCCTAACCCGTACCCTAAACCGAGCCCTAAACCTAACACTAGCCCTAACCCTAACCCTAACCCATACCCTACGCCTTACCCGAACCCCTCCCCGAACCCGTACCCTAAGCCGTACCCTAACCCTCACCCTAACCCTAACCCTAACCCGAAGCTACCCTTGACTGCTTCTGCCTCCAATAGATTTCCTAAGCACTAGTGTTTTAAGGAACAGGTTAAAAAGAGAATCCTAATGTGATTTCGTGATAATGGGTGTGTTCCTTATTTCTCCTCGTGTCTAAACTCTTCTCCATGACTGGTCCCCCAAATAATATTCCTTTATGTGCTAAGGGGTATCTAGAGAGTGTGATTGGTTTAATAACTACCCTCACCCTAACACGTACCCTAACCCTAACCCCTACCCTAACCCTAACGCGTACCCTAATCCTAACCCGTACCCTAAACCGAGCCCTAACCATAACACTAACCCTAACCCTAACCCTAACCCATACCCTACGCCCTACCCGAACCCCTCCCTGAACCCATACCCTAAGCCATACCCTAGACCTCACCCTAACCCTAACCCTAACCCTAAGCTACCCTTAACTGCTTCTGCCTCCAATAGATTTCCTAAGCACTAGTGTTTTAAGGACCAGGTTAAAAAGAGAATCCTAATGTGATTTCGTGATAATGGGTGTGTTCCTTATCTTCTCCTAGTGTCTAAACTCTTCTCCATGGCTGGACCCACAAGTAATATTCCTTTACGTGCTAAGGGGTATCTAGAGAGTGGGATAGGTTTAATAACTACCCTCACCCTAACGCGTACACTAACCCTAACCCCTACCCTAACCCTAACGCGTACCCTAATCCTAACCCGTACCCTAAACCGAGCCCTAACCCTAACACTAACCCTAACCCTAACCCTAACCCATACCCTACGCCCTACCCGAAACCCTCCCCGAACCCGTACCCTAAGCCGTACCCTAACCCTCACCCTAACCCTAACCCTAACCCTAAGCTACCCTTGACGGCTTCTGCCTCCAATAGATTTCGTAAGCACTAGTGTTTTAAGGAACAGGTTAAAAAGAGAATCCTAATGTGATTTCGTGATAATGGGTGTGTTCCTTATCTTCTCCTAGTGTCTAAACTCTTCTCCATGGCTGGACCCCCAATAATATTCCTGTACGTGCTAAGGGGTATCTAGAGAGTGGGATAGGTTTAATAACTACCCTCACACTAAAGCGTACACTAACCCTAACCCCTACCCTAACCCTAACGCGTACCCTAATCCTAACCCGTACCCTAAACCGAGGCCTAACCCTAACACTAACCCTAACCCTAACCCTAACACATACCCTACGCCCTACCCGAACCCCTCCCCGAACCCGTACCCTAAGCCGTACCCTAACCCTCACCCTAACCCTAACCCTAACCCTAAGCTACCCTTGACGGCTTCTGCCTCCAATAGATTTCCTAAGCACTAGTGTTTTAAGGAACAGGTTAAAAAGAGAATCCTAATGTGATTTCTTGATAATGGGTGTGTTCCTTATCTTCTCCTCGTGTCTAAACTCTTCTCCATGGCTGGACCCCCAAATAATATTCCTTTACGTGCTAAGGGGTATTTAGAGAGTAGGATAGGTTTAATAACTACCCTCACCCTAACGCGTACCCTAACCCTAACCCCTACCCTAACCCTAACGCGTACCCTAATCCTAACCCGTACCCTAAACCGAGCCCTAAACCTAACACTAGCCCTAACCCTAACCCTAACCCATACCCTACGCCCTACCCGAACCCCTCCCCGATCCCGTACCCTAAGCCATACCCTAGCCCTCACCCTAACCCTAACACTAACCCTAAGCTACCCTTGACTGCTTCTGCCTCCAATAGATTTCCTAAGCACTAGTGTTTTAAGGAACAGGTTAAAAAGAGAATCCTAATATGATTTCGTGATAATGGGTGTGTTCCTTATCTTCTCCTAGTGTCTAAACTCTTCTCCATGGCTGGACCCCCAAACAATATACCTTTACGTGCTAAGGTGTATCTAGAGAGTGGGATAGGTTTAATAACTATCCTCACCCTAACGCGTACCCTAACTCTAACCCCTAACCTAACCCTAGCGCGTACCCTAATCCTAACCCGTACCCTAAACCGAGCCCTAACCCTAACACTAACTCTAACCCTAACCCTAACCCATACCCTACGCCCTACCCGAACCCCTCCCTGAACCCGTACCCTAAACCGTACCCTAACCCTCACCCTAACCCTAACCCTAACCCTAACCCTAAGCTACCCTTGACGGCTTCTGCCTCCAATAGATTTCCTAAGCACTAGTGTTTTAAGGAATAGGTTAAAAAGAGAATCCTAATGTGATTTCTTGATAATGGGTGTGTTCCTTATCTTCTCCTCGTGTCTAAACTCTTCTCCAAGGCAGGACCCCCAAAGAATATTCCTTTACGTGCTAAGGGGTATCTAGAGAGTGGGATAGGTTTAATAACTACCCTCACCCTAACGCGTTCCCTAACCCTAACCCCTACCCTAACCCTAACGCGTACCCTAATCCTAACCCGTACCCTAAACCGAGCCCTAACCCTAACACTAGCCCTAACCCTAACCCTAACCAATACTCTACGCCCTACCCGAACCCCTCCCCGAACCCGTACCCTAAGCCGTACCCTAACCCTCACCCTAACACTAAGCTACCCTTGACTGCTTCTGCCTCCAATAGATTTCCTAAGCACTAGTGTTTTAAGGAACAGGTTAAAAAGAGAATCCTAATGTGATTTCTTGATAATGGGTGTGTTCCTTATCTTCTCCTCGTGTCTAAACTCTTCTCCATGGCTGGACCCCCAAATAATATTCCTGTACGTGCTAAGGGGTATCTAGAGAGTGGGATAGGTTTAATAACTACCCTCTCCCTAACGCGGACACTAACCCTAACCCCTACCTTAACCCTAACGCGTACCCTAATCCTAACCCGTACCCTAAACCGAGCCCTAACCCTAACACTAACCCTAACCGTAACCCTAACCCATACCCTACGCCCTACCCGAACCCCTCCCCGAACCCGTACCCTAAGCCGTACCCTAACCCTCACCCTAACCCTAAACCTAACCCTAAGCTACCCTTGACGGCTTCTGCCTCCAATAGATTTCCTAAGCAATAGTGTTTTAAGGAACAGTTTAAAAAGAGAATCCTAATGTGATTTCTTGATAATGGGTGTGTTCCTTATCTTCTCCTCGTGTCTAAACTCTTCTCCATGGCTGGACCCCCAAATAATATTCCTTTACGTGCTAAGGGGTATTTAGAGAGTAGGATAGGTTTAATTACTAACCTCACCCTATCGTATACCCTAACCCTAACCCCTACCCTATCCCTAACGCGTACCCTAATCATAACCCGTACCCTAAACCGAGCCCTAAACCTAACACTAGCCCTAACCCTAACCCTAACCCATACCCTACGCCCTACCCGAACCCCTCCCCGAAACCGTAACCTAAGCCGTACCCTAACCCTCACCCTAACCCTAACCCTAACCCTAAGCTACCCTTGACTGCTTCTGCCTCCAATAGATTTCCTAAGCACTAGTGTTTTAAGGAACAGGTTAAAAAGAGAATCCTAATGTGATTTCGTGATAATGGGTGTGTTCCTTATTTCTCCTCGTGTCTAAACTCTTCTCCATGACTGGACCCCCAAATAATATTCCTTTATGTGCTAAGGGGTATCTAAAGAGTGTGATTGGTTTAATAACTACCCTCACCCTAACACGTACCCTAACCCTAACCCTTACCCTAACCCTAACGCGTACCCTAATCCTAACCCGTACCCTAAACCGAGCCCTAACCATAACACTAACCCTAACCCTAACCCTAACCCATACCCTACGCCCTACCCGAACCCCTCCCCGAACCCCTACCCTAAGCCATACCCTAGACCTCACCCTAACCCTAACCCTAAGCTACCCTTGACTGCTTCTGCCTCCAATAGATTTCCTAAGCAGTAGTGTTTTAAGGACCAGGTTAAAAAGAGAATCCTAATGTGATTTCGTGATAATGGGTGTGTTCCTTATCTTCTCCTAGTGTCTAAACTCTTCTCCATGGCTGGACCCCCAAGTAATATTCCTTTACGTGCTAAGGGGTATCTAGAGAGTGGGATAGGTTTAATAACTACCCTCACCCTAACGCGTACACTAACCCTAACCCCTACCCTAACCCTAACGCGTACACTAATCCTAACCCGTACCCTAAACCGAGCCCTAACCCTAACACTAACCCTAACCCTAACCCTAACCCATACCCTACGCCCTACCCGAAACCCTCCCCGAACCCGTACCCTAAGCCGTACCCTAACCCCCACCCTAACCCTAACCCTAACCCTAAGCTACCCTTGACGGCTTCTGCCTCCAATAGATTTCGTAAGCACTAGTGTTTTAAGGAACAGGTTAAAAAGAGAATCCTAATGTGATTTCGTGATAATGGGTGTGTTCCTTATCTTCTCCTAGTGTCTAAACTCTTCTCCATGGCTGGACCCCCAATAATATTCCTGTACGTGCTAAGGGGTATCTAGAGAGTGGGATAGGTTTAATAACTACCCTCACCCTAACGCGTACACTAACCCTAACCCCTACCCTAACCCTAACGCGTACCCTAATCCTAACCCGTACCCTAAACCGAGGCCTAACCCTAACACTAACCCTAACCCTAACCCTAACACATACCCTACGCCCTACCCGAACCCCTCCCCGAACCCGTACCCTAAGCCGTACCCTAACCCTCACCCTAACCCTAACCCTAACCCTAAGCTACCCTTGACGGCTTCTGCCTCCAATAGATTTCCTAAGCACTAGTGTTTTAAGGAACAGGTTAAAAAGAGAATCCTAATGTGATTTCTTGATAATGGGTGTGTTCCTTATCTTCTCCTCTTGTCTAAACTCTTCTCCATGGCTGGACCCCCAAATAATATTCCTTTACGTGCTAAGGGGTATTTAGAGAGTAGGATAGGTTTAATAACTACCCTCACCCTAACGCGTACCCTAACCCTAACCCCTACCCTAACCCTAACACGTACCCTAATCCTAACCCGTACCCTAAACCGAGCCCTAAACCTAACACTAGCCCTAACCCTAACCCTAACCCATACCCTACGCCCTACCCGAACCCCTCCCCGAACCCGTACCCTAAGCCATATCCTAGCCCTCACCCTAACCCTAACACTAACCCTAAGCTACCCTTGAGGGCTTCTGCCTCCATAGATTTCCTAAGCACTAGTGTTTTAAGGAACAGGTTAAAAAGAGAATCCTAATGTGATTTCTTGATAATGGGTGTGTTCCTTATCTTCTCCTCGTGTCTAAACTCTTCTCCAAGGCTGGACCCCCAAATAATATTCCTTTACGTGCTAAGGGGTATCTAGAGAGTGGGATAGGTTTAATAACTACCCTCACCCTAACGCGTTCCCTAACTCTAACCCCTACCCTAACCCTAACGCGTACCCTAATCCTAACCCGTACCCTAAACCGAGCCCTAACCCTAACACTAGCCCTAACCCTAACCCTAACCAATACGCTACGCCCTACCCGAACCCCTCCCCGAACCCGTACCCTAAGCCGTACCCTAACCCTCACCCTAACCCTAAGCTACCCTTGACTGCTTCTGCCTCCAATAGATTTCCTAAGCACTAGTGTTTTAAGGAACAGGTTAAAAAGAGAATCCTAATGTGATTTCTTGATAATGGGTGTGTTCCTTATCTTCTCCTAGTGTCTAAACTCTTCTCCATGGCTGGACCCCCAAATAATATTCCTTTACGTGCTAAGGGGTATCTAGAGAGTGGGATAGGTTTAATAACTACCCTCTCCCTAACGCGTACCCTAACCCTAACCCCTACCTTAACCCTAACGCGTACCCTAATCCTAACCCGTACCCTAAACCGAGCCCTAACCCTAACACTAACCCTAACCCTAACCCTAACCCATACCCTACGCCCTCCCCGAACCCCTCCCCGAACCCGTACCCTAAGCCATACCCTAACCCTCACCCTAACCCTAACCCTAACCCTAAGCTACCCTTGACTGCTTCTGCCTCGAATAGATTTCCTAAGCACTAGTGTTTTAAGGAACAGGTGAAAAGAGAATCCTAATGTGATTTCTTGATAATGGGTGTGTTCCTTATCTTCTCCTCGTGTCTAAACTCTTCTCCATGGCTGGACCCCCAAATAATATTCCTTTACGTGCTAAGGGGTATCTAGAGAGTGTGATAGGTTTAATAACTACCCCCACCCTAACGCGTACCCTAACCCTAACCCCTACCCTAACCCTAGCGCGTACCCTAATCCTAACCCATACCCTAAACCGAGCCCTAAACCTAACACTAGCCCTAACCCTATACCTAACCCATACCCTACGCCCTACCCGAACCCCTCCCCGAACCCGTACCCTAAGCCATACCCTAACCCTCACGCTAACCCTAACCCTAACCCTAAGCTACCCTTGACTGCTTCTGCCTCCAATAGATTTCCTAAGCACTAGTGTTTTAAGGAACAGGTTAAAAAGAGAATCCTAATGTGATTTCGTGATAATGGGTGTGTTCCTTATCTTCTCCTAGTGTCTAAACTCTTCTCCATGGCTGGACCCCCAATAATATTCCTGTACGTGCTAAGGGGTATCTAGAGAGTGGGATAGGTTTAATAACTACCCTCACCCTAACGCGTACACTAACCCTAACCCCTACCCTAACCCTAACGCGTACCCTAATCCTAACCCGTACCCTAAACCGAGCCCTAACCCTAACACTAACCCTAACCCTAACCCTAACCCATACCCTACGCCCTACCCGAACCCCTCCCCGAACCCGTACCCTAAGCCGTACCCTAACCCTCACCCTAACCCTAACCCTAACCCTAAGCTACCCTTGACGGCTTCTGCCTCCAATAGATTTGCTAAGCACTAGTGTTTTAAGGAACAGGTTAAAAAGAGAAACCTAATGTGATTTCTTGATAATGGGTGTGTTCCTTATCTTCTCCTAGTGTCTAAAGTCTTCTCCATGGCTGGACCCCCAAATAATATTACTTTACGTGCTAAGGGGTATCTAGAGAGTGGGATAGGTTTAATAACTAACCTCACCCTAAAGCGTACCATAACCCTAACCACTACCCTAACACTAACGCGTACCCTAATCCTAACCCGTACCCTTAACCGAGCCCTAACCCTAACACTAACCCTAACCCTAACCCTAACCCATACCCTACGCCCTACCCGAACCCCTCCCCGAAACCGTACCCTAAGTCGTACCCTAACCCTCACCCTAACCCTAACCCTAACCCTAAGCTACCCTTGACTGCTTCTTCCTCCAATAGATTTCCTAAGCACTAGTGTTTTAAGGAACAGGTTAAAAAGAGAATCCTAATGAGATTTCTTGATAATGGGTGTGTTCCTTATCTTCTCCTCGTGTCTAAACTCTTCTCCATGGCTGGACCCCCAAATAATATTCCTTTAAGTGCTAAGGGGTATCTAGAGAGTGGGATAGGTTTAAAAACTACCCTCACCCTAACGCGTACCCTAACCCTAAACCCTACCCTAACCCTAACGCATACCCTAATCCTAACCCGTACCCTAAACCGAGCCCTAAACCTAACACTAACTCTAACCCTAACCCTAACCAATACTCTACGCCCTACCCGAACCCCTCCCCGAACCCGTACCCTAAGCCGTACCCTAACCCTCACCCTAACCCTAAGCTACCCTTGACTGCTTCTGCCTCCAATAGATTTCGTAAGCACTAGTGTTTTAAGGAACAGGTTAAAAAGAGAATCCTAATGTGATTTCTTGATAATGGGTGTGTTCCTTATCTTCTCCTCGTGTCTAAACTCTTCTCCATGGCTGGACCCCCAAATAATATTCCTGTACGTGCTAAGGGGTATCTAGAGAGTGGGATAGGTTTAATAACTACCCTCTCCCTAACGCGTACACTAACCCTAACCCCTACCTTAACCCTAACGCGTACCCTAATCCTAACCCGTACCCTAAACCGAGCCCTAACCCTAACACTAACCCTAACCGTAACCCTAACCCATACCCTACGCCCTACCCGAACCCCTCCCCGAACCCGTACCCTAAGCCGTACCCTAACCCTCACCCTAACCCTAAACCTAACCCTAAGCTACCCTTGACGGCTTCTGCCTCCAATAGATTTCCTAAGCACTAGTGTTTTAAGGAACAGTTTAAAAAGAGAATCCTAATGTGATTTCTTGATAATGGGTGTGTTCCTTATCTTCTCCTCGTGTCTAAACACTTCTCCATGGCTGGACCCCCAAATAATATTCCTTTACGTGCTAAGGGGTATTTAGAGAGTAGGATAGGTTTAATAACTACCCTCACCCTAACGCGTACCCTAACCCTAACCCCTACCCTAACCCTAACGCGTACCCTAATCCTAACCCGTACCCTAAACCGAGCCCTAAACCTAACACTAGCCCTAACCCTAACCCTAACCCATACCCTACGCCCTACCCGAACCCCTCCCCGAACCCGTACCCTAAGCCATACCCTAGCCCTCACCCTAACCCTAACCCTAACCCTAAGCTACCCTTGACTGCTTCTGCCTCCAATAGATTTCCTAAGCACTAGTGTTTTAAGGAACAGGTTAAAAAGTGAATCCTAATGTGATTTCTTGATAATGGGTGTGTTCCTTATCTTCTCCTCGTGTCTAAACTCTTCTCCATGGCTGGACCCCCAAATAATATTCCTGTACGTGCTAAGGGGTATCTATAGAGTGGGATAGGTTTAATAACTACCCTCTCCCTAACGCGTACACTAACCCTAACCCCTACCTTAACCCTAACGCGTACCCTAATCCTAACCCGTACCCTAAACCGAGCCCTAACCCTAACACTAACCATAACCGTAACCCTAACCCATACCCTACGCCCTACCCGAACCCCTCCCCGAACCCGTACCCTAAGCCGTACCCTAACCCTCACCCTAACCCTAAACCTAACCCTAAGCTACCCTTGACGGCTTCTGCCTCCAATAGATTTCCTAAGCACTAGTGTTTTTTTAGGAACAGGTTAAAAAGAGAATCCTAATGTGATTTCTTGATAATGGGTGTGTTCCTTATCTTCTCCTCGTGTCTAAACTCTTCTCCATGGCTGGACCCCCAAATAATATTCCTTTAAGTGCTAAGGGGTATCTAGAGATTGGGATAGGTTTAATAACTACCCTCACCCTAACGCGTACCCTAACCCTAACCCCTACCCTAACCCTAACGCGTACCCTAATCATAACCCGTACCCTAAACCGAGCCCTAAACCTAACACTAGCCCTAACCCTAACCCTAACCCATACCCTACGCCCTACCCGAACCCCTCCCCGAAACCGTAACCTAAGCCGTACCCTAACCCTCACCCTAACCCTAACCCTAACCCTAAGCTACCCTTGACTGCTTCTGCCTCCAATAGATTTCCTAAGCACTAGTGTTTTAAGGAACAGGTTAAAAAGAGAATCCTAATGTGATTTCGTGATAATGGGTGTGTTCCTTATCTTCTCCTCGTGTCTAAACTCTTCTCCATGGCTGGACCCCCAAATAATATTCCTTTATGTGCTAAGGGGTATCTAGAGAGTGTGATAGGTTTAATAACTACCCTCACCCTAACACGTACCCTAACCCTAACCCCTACCCTAACCCTAACGCGTACCCTAATCCTAACCCGTACCCTAAACCGAGCCCTAACCATAACACTAACCCTAACCTTAACCCTAACCCATACCCTACGCCCTACCCGAACCCCTCCCCGAACCCGTACCCTAAGCCATACCCTAGCCCTCACCCTAACCCTAACCCTAACCCTAAGCTACCCTTGACTGCTTCTGCCTCCAATAGATTTCCTAAGCACTAGTGTTTTAAGGAACAGTTTAAAAAGAGAATCATATTGTGATTTCTTGATAATGGGTGTGTTCCTTATCTTCTCCTAGTGTCTAAACTCTTCTCCATGGCTGGACCCCCAAATAATATTCCTTTACGTGCTAAGGGGTATCTAGAGAGTGGGATAGGTTTAATAACTACCCTCACCCTAAAGCGTACCCTAACCCTAACCACTACCCTAACACTAACGCGTACCCTAATCCTAACCCGTACCCTAAACCGAGCCCTAACCCTAACACTAACCCTAACCCTAACCCTAACCCATACCCTAAGCCCCTACCCGAACCCCTCCCCAAACCCGTACCCTAAGCCGTACCCTAACCCTCACCCTAACCCTAACCCTAACCTAAGCTACCCTTGACGGCTTCTGCCTCCAATAGATTTCCTAAGCACTAGTGTTTTAAGGAACAGGTTAAAAAGAGAATCCTAATGTGATTTCTTGATAATGGGTGTGTTCCTTATCTTCTCCTCGTGTCTAAACTCTTCTCCATGGCTGGACCCCCAAATAATATTCCTGTACGTGCTAAGGGGTATCTATAGAGTGGGATAGGTTTAATAACTACCCTCTCCCTAAGGCGTACACTAACCCTAACCCCTACCTTAACCCTAACGCGTACCCTAATCCTAACCCGTACCCTAAACCGAGCCCTAACCCTAACACTAAACCTAACCCTAACCCTAACCCATACCCTACGCCCTACCCGAACCCCTCCCCGAACCCGTACCCTAAGCCATACCCTAACCCTCACCCTAACCCTAACCCTAACCCTAAGCTACCCTTGACTGCTTCTGCCTCCAATAGATTTCCTAAGCACTAGTGTTTTAAGGAACAGGTGAAAAAGAGAATCCTAATGTGATTTCTTGATAATGGGTGTGTTCCTTATCTTCTCCTCGTGTCTAAACTCTTCTCCATGGTTGGACCCCCAAATAATATTCCTTTACGTGCTAAGGGGTTTCTAGAGAGTGTGATAGGTTTAATAACTACCCGCACCCTAATGCGTACCCTAACCCTAACCCCTACCCTAACCCTAACGCGTACCCTAATCCGAACCCATACCCTAAACCGAGCCCTAACCCTAACACTAGCCCTAACCCTATACCTAACCCATACCCTACGCCCTACCCGAACCCCTCCCGAACCCGTACCCTAAGCCATACCCTAACCCTCACCCTAACCCTAACCCTAACCCTAAGCTACCCTTGACTGCTTCTGCCTCCAATAGATTTCCTAAGCACTAGTGTTTTAAGGAACAGGTTAAAAAGAGAATCCTAATGTGATTTCGTGATAATGGGTGTGTTCCTTATCTTCTCCTAGTGTCTAAACTCTTCTCCATGGCTGGACCCCCATTAATATTCCTTTACGTGCTAAGGGGTATCTAGAGAGTGGGATAGGTTTAATAACTACCCTCACCCTAACGCGTACACTAACCCTAACCCCTACCCTAACCCTAACGCGTACCCTAATCCTAACCCGTACCCTAAACCGAGCCCTCACCCTAACACTAACCCTAACCCTAACCCTAACCCATACCCTACGCCCTACCCGAACCCCTCCCCGAACCCGTACCCTAAGCCGTACCCTAACCCTCACCCTAACGCTAAACCTAACCCTAAGCTACCCTTGACTGCTTCTGCCTCCAATAGATTTCCTAAGCACTAGTGTTTTAAGGAACAGGTTAAAAAGAGAATCCTAATGTGATTGCTTGATAATGGGTGTGTTCCTTATCTTCTCCTCGTGTCTAAACTCTTCTCCATGGCTGGTCCCCCAAATAATATTCCTTTACGTGCTAAGGGGTATCTAGAGAGTGGGATAGGTTTAATAACTACCCTCACCCTAACGCGTACCCTAACCCTAACCCCTACCCTAACCCTAAAGCGTACCCTAATCCTAACCCGTACCCTAAACCGAGCCCTAAACCTAACGCTAGCCCTAACCCTAACCCTAACCCATACCCTACGCCCTACCCGAACCCCTCCCCGAACCCGTACCCTAAGCCATACCCTAGCCCTCACCCTAACCCTAACACTAACCCTAAGCTACCCTTGACTGCTTCTGCCTCCAATAGATTTCCTAAGCACTAGTGTTTTAAGGAACAGGTTAAAAAGAGAATCCTAATGTGATTTCGTGATAATGGGTGTGTTCCTTATATTCTCCTAGTGTCTAAACTCTTCTCCATGGCTGGACCCCCAAATAATATTCCTTTACGTGCTAAGGGGTATCTAGAGAGTGGGATAGGTTTAATAACTACCCTCACCCTAACACGTACCCTAACCCTAACCCCTACCCTAACCCTAGCGCGTACCCTAATCCTAACCCGTACCCTAAACCGAGCCCTAACCCTAACACTAACTCTAACCCTAACCCTAACCCATACCCTACGCCCTACCCGAACCCCTCCCCGAACCCGTACCCTAAGCCGTACCCTAACCCTCACCCTAACCCTAACCCTAACCCTAAGCTACCCTTGACGGCTTCTGCCTCCAATAGATTTCCTAAGCACTAGTGTTTTAAGGAACAGGTTAAAAAGAGAATCCTAATGTGATTTCTTGATAATGGGTGTGTTCCTTATCTTCTCCTAGTGTCTAAACTCTTCTCCATGGCTGGACCCCCAAATAATATTCCTTTAAGTGCTAAGGGGTATCTAGAGAGTGGGATAGGTTTAATAACTACCCTCACCCTAACGCGTACCCTAACCCTAACCCCTACCCTAACCCTAACGCGTACCCTAATCCTAACCCGTACCCTAAACCGAGCCCTAAACCTAACACTAGCCCTAACCCTAACCCTAACCCATACCCTACGCTCTACCCGAACCCCTCCCCGAACCCGTACCCTAAGCCGTACCCTAACCCTCACCCTAACCCTAACCCTAACCCTAAGCTACCCTTGACTGCTTCTGCCTCCAATAGATTTCCTAAGCACTAGTGTTTTAAGGAACAGGTTAAAAAGAGAATCCTAATGTGATTTCGTGATAATGGGTGTGTTCCTTATCTTCTCCTCGTGTCTAAACTCTTCTCCATGGCTGGACCCCCAAATAATATTCCTTTACGTGCTAAGGGGTATCTAGAGAGTGTGATAGGTTTAATAACTACCCTCACCCTAAAGCGTACCCTTACCCTAACCACTACCCTAACACTAACGCGTACCCTAATCCTAACCCGTACCCTAAACCGAGCCCTAAACCTAACACTAACCCTAACCCTAACCCAACCCGTACCCTACGCCCTACCAGAACCCCTCCCCGAACCCGTACCCTAAGCCATACCCTAACCCTCACCCTAACCCTAACCCTAACCCTAAGATACCCTTGACTGCTTCTGCCTCCAATAGATTTCCTAAGCAGTGGTGTTTTAAGGAACAGGTTAAAAAGAGAATCCTAATGTGATTTCGTGATAATGGGTGTGTTCCTTTTCTTCTCCTAGTGTCTAAACTCTTCTCCATGGCTGGACCCCCAATAATATTCCTGTACGTGCTAAGGGGTATCTAGAGAGTGGAATAGGTTTAATAACTACCCTCACCCTAACGCGTACACTAACCCTAACCCCTACCCTAACCCTAATGCGTACCCTAATCCTAACCCGTACCTTAAACCGAGCCCTAACCCTAACACTAACCCTAACCCTAACCCTAACCCATACCCTACGCCCTACCCGAACCCCTCCCCGAACCCGTACCCTAAGCCGTACCCTAACCCTCACCCTAACCCTAACCCTAACCCTAAGCTACCCTTGACGGCTTCTGCCTGCAATAGATTTCGTAAGCACTAGTGTTTTAAGGAACAGGTTAAAAAGAGAATCCTAATGTGATTTCGTGATAATGGGTGTGTTCCTTATCTTCTCCTAGTGTCTAAACTCTTCTCCATGGCTGGACCCCCAATAATATTCCTGTACGTGCTAAGGGTTATCTAGAGAGTGGGATAGGTTTAATAACTACCCTCACCCTAACGCGTACACTAACCCTAACCCCTACCCTAACCCTAACGCGTACCCTAATCCTAACCCGTACCCTAAACCGAGCCCTAACCCTAACCCTAACCAATACCCTACGCTCTACCCGAACCCCTCCCCAAACCCGTACCCTAAGCCGTACCCTAACCCTCACCCTAACCCTAACCCTAACCCTAAGCTACCCTTGACTGCTTCTGCCTCCAATAGATTTCCTAAGCACTAGTGTTTTAAGGAACAGGTTAAAAAGAGAATCCTAATGTGATTTCTTGATAATGGGTGTGTTCCTTATTTTCTCCTCGTGTCTAAACTCTTCTCCATGGTTGGACCCCCAAATAATATTACTTTACGTGCTAAGGGGTTTCTAGAGAGTGGGATAGGTTTAATAACTACCCGCACCCTAATGCGTACCCTAACCCTAACCCCTACCCTAACCCTAACGCGTACCCTAATCCGAACCCATACCCTAAACCGAGCCCTAACCCTAACACTAGCCCTAACCCTATACCTAACCCATACCCTACGCCCTACCCGAACCCCTCCCCGAACCCGTACCCTAAGCCATACCCTAACCCTCACCCTAACCCTAACCCTAACCCTAAGCTACCCTTGACTGCTTCTGCCTCCAATAGATTTCCTAAGCACTAGTGTTTTAAGGAACAGGTTATAAAGAGAATCCTAATGTGATTTCGTGATAATGGGTGTGTTCCTTATCTTCTCCTAGTGTCTAAACTCTTCTCCATGGCTGGACCCCCAATAATATTCCTGTACGTCCTAAGGGGTATCTAGAGAGTGGGATAGGTTTAATAACTACCCTCACCCTAACGCGTACACTAACCCTAACCCCTACCCTAACCCTAACGCGTACCCTAATCCTAACCCGTACCCTAAACCGATCCCTAACCGTAACAATAACCCTAACCCTAACCCTAACCCTAACCCTAACCCTAACCCATACCCTACGCCCTACCCGAACCCCTCCCCGAACCCGTACCCTAAGCCGTACCCTAACCCTCACCCTAACCCTAACCCTAACCCTAAGCTACCCTTGACGGCTTCTGCCTCCAATAGATTTCCTAAGCACTAGTGTTTTAAGGAACAGGTTAAAAAGAGAATCCTAATGTGATTTCTTGATAATGGGTGTGTTCCTTATCTTCTCCTAGTGTCTAAACTCTTCTCCATGGCTGGACCCCCAAATAATATTCCTTTACGTGCTAAGGGGTATCTAGAGAGTGGGATAGGTTTAATAACTACCCTCACCCTAAAGCGTACCCTTACCCTAACCACTACCCTAACACTAACGCGTACCCTAATCCTAACCCGTACCCTTAACCGAGCCCTAACCCTAACACTAACCCTAACCCTAAACCTAACCCTAACCCATACCCTACGCCCTACCCGAACCCCTCCCCGAACCCGTACCCTAAGCCGTACCCTAACCCTCACCCTAACCCTAACCCTAACCCTAAGCTACCCTTGACTGCTTCTTCCTCCAATAGATTTCCTAAGCACTAGTGTTTTAAGGAACAGGTTAAAAAGAGAATCCTAATGTGATTTCTTGATAATGGGTGTGTTCCTTCTCTTCTCCTCGTGTCTAAACTCTTCTCCATGGCTGGACCCCCAAATAATATTCCTTTACGTGCTAAGGGGTATCTAGAGAGTGGGATAGGTTTAATAACTACGCTCACCCTAACACGTACCCTAACCCTAACCCCTATCCTAACCGTAACGCGTACCCTAATCCTAACCCGTACCCTAAACCGAGCCCTAAACGTAACACTAGCCCTAACCCTAACCCTAACCCATACCCTACGCCCTACCCGAACCCCTCCCCGAACCCGTACCCTAAGCCATACCCTAGCCCTCACCCTAACCCTAACACTAACCCTAAGCTACCCTTGACTGCTTCTGCCTCCAATAGATTTCCTAAGCACTAGTGTTTTAAGGAACAGGTTAAAAAGAGAATCCTAATATGATTTCTTGATAATGGGTGTGTTCCTTATCTTCTCCTAGTGTCTAAACTCTTCTCCATGGCTGGACCCCCAAATAATATTCCTTTACGTGCTAAGGGGTATCTAGAGAGTGGGATAGGTTGAATAACTACCCTCACCCTAAAGCGTACCCTTACCCTAACCACTACCCTAACACTAACGCGTACCCTAATCCTAACCCGTACCCTTAACCGAGCCCTAACCCTAACACTAACCCTAACCCTAAACCTAACCCTAACCCATACCCTACGCCCTACCCGAACCCCTCCCCGAACCCGTACCCTAAGCCGTACCCTAACCCTCACCCTAACCCTAACCCTAACCCTAAGCTACCCTTGACTGCTTCTTCCTCCAATAGATTTCCTAAGCACTAGTGTTTTAAGGAACAGGTTAAAAAGAGAATCCTAATGTGATTTCTTGATAATGGGTGTGTTCCTTCTCTTCTCCTCGTGTCTAAACTCTTCTCCATGGCTGGACCCCCAAATAATATTCCTTTACGTGCTAAGGGGTTTCTAGAGAGTGTGATAGGTTTAATAACTAACCTCACCCTATCGCGTACCCTAACCCTAACCCCTACCCTAACACTAACATGTACCCTAATCCTAACCCGTACCCTAAACCGAGCCCTAACCCTAACACTAAACCTAACCCTAACCCTAACCCATACCCTACGCCCTACCCGAACCCCTCCCCGAACCCCTCCCCGAACCCGTACCCTAAGCCATACCCTAACCCTCACCCTAACCCTAAGCTACCCTTGACTGCTTCTGCCTCCAATAGATTTCCTAAGCACTAGTGTTTTAAGGAACAGGTGAAAAAGAGAATCCTAATGTGATTTCTTGATAATGGGTGTGTTCCTTATCTTCTCCTCGTGTCTAAACTCTTCTCCATGGTTGGACCCCCAAATAATATTCCTTTACGTGCTAAGGGGTTTCTAGAGAGTGTGATAGGTTTAATAACTACCCGCACCCTAATGCGTACCCTAACCCTAACCCTTACCCTAACCCTAACGCGTACCCTAATCCGAACCCATACCCTAAACCGAGCCCTAACCGTAACACTAGCCCTAACCCTATACCTAACCCATACCCTACGCCCTATCCGAACCCCTCCCCGAACCCGCACCCTAAGCCGTACCCTAACCCTCACCCTAACCCTAACCCTAAGCTACCCTTGACTGCTTCTTCCTCCAATAGATTTCCTAAGCACTAGTGTTTTAAGGAACAGGTTAAAAAGAGAATCCTAATGTGATTTCTTGATAATGGGTGTGTTCCTTCTCTTCTCCTCGTGTCTAAACTCTTCTCCATGGCTGGACCCCCAAATAATATTCCTTTACGTGCTAAGGGGTATCTAGAGAGTGGGATAGGTTTAATAACTACCCTCACCCTAACGCGTACCCTAACCCTAACCCCTACCCTAACCCTAACGCGTACCCTAATCCTAACCCGTACCCTAAACCGAGCCCTAACCCTAACCCTTGCCCTAACCCTAACCATAACCCATACCCTACGCCCTACCCGAACCCCTCCCTGAACCCGTACCCTAAGCTGTACCCTAACCCTCACCCTAACCCTAACACTAACCCTAAGCTACCCTTGACTGCTTCTGCCTCCAATAGATTTCCTAAGCACTAGTGTTTTAAGGAACAGGTTAAAAAGAGAATCCTAATGTGATTTCTTGATAATGGGTGTGTTCCTTATCTTCTCCTCGTGTCTAAGCTCTTCTCCATGGCTGGACCCCCAAATAATATTCCTTTACGTGCTAAGGGGTATCTAGAGAGTGGGATAGGTTTAATAACTAACCTCACACTATCGCGTACCCTAACCCTAACCCCTACCCTAACACTAACGCGTACCCTAATCCTAACCCTTACCCTAAACCGAGCCCTAACCCTAACCCTAACCCTAATGCGTACCCTAACCCTAATCCCTACCCTAACCCTAACGCGTACCCTAATCCTAACCCGTACCCTAAACCGAGCCCTAACCCTAACACTAGCGCTAATCCTAACCCTAACCCATACCCTACGCCCTACCCGAACCCCTCCCCGAACCCGTACCCTAAGCCGTACCCTAAACCTCACCCTAAACCTAACCCTAACCCTAAGTTCCCCTTGACTGCTTCTGCCTCCAATAGATTTCCTAAGCACTAGTGTTTTAAGGAACAGGTTAAAAAGAGAATCCTAATGTGATTTCTTGATAATGGGTGTTTTCCTTATCTTCTCCTAGTGTCTAAGCTATTCTCCATTGCAGGACCCCCAAATAATATTCCTTTACGAGCTAAGGGGTATCTAGAGAGTGGGATAGGTTTAATAACTACTCTCACCCTAAAGCGTACCCTAACCCTAACCGCTACCCTAACCATAACGCGTACCCTAATCCTAACCCGTACCCTAAACCGAGCCCTAACACTAACACTAACCCTAACCCTAACCCTAACCCATACCCTACGCCCTACCCAAACCCCTCCCCGAACCCGTACCCTAAGCCGTACCCTAACCCTAACCCTAACCCTAACCCTAAACCGAGCCCGAACCCTAACCCTAACCCTAACCCTAACCCTAACCCTAAGCTACCCTTGACTGCTTCTGCCTCCAATAGATTTCCTAAGCACTAGTGTTTTAAGGAACAGGTTAAAAAGAGAATCCTAATGTGATTTCTTGATAATGGGTGTGTTCCTTATCTTCTCCTAGTGTCTAAAATCTTCTCCATGGCTGGACCCCCAAATAATATTCCTTTACGTGCTAAGGGGTATCTAGAGAATGGGATAGGTTTAATAACTACCCTCACCCTAGTGCGTACCATAACCCTAACCCCTACCCTAACACTAACGCGTACCCTAATCCTAACCCATACCCTAAACCGAGCCCGAACCCTAACACTAACCCTAACCCTAACCCATACCCTACGCCCTACCCGAACCCCTCCCCGAAACCCGTACCGTAAGCCATACCCAGCCCTAACCCTAACCCTAACCCTAACCCTAAGCTACCCTTGACTGCTTCTGCCTCCAATAGATTTCCTAAGCACTAGTGTTTTAAAGAACAGGTTAAAAAGAGGATCCTAATGTGATTTCGTGATAATGGGTGTGTTCCTTATCTTCTCCTAGTGTCTAAACACTTCTCCATGGCTGGACCCCCAAATAATATTCCTTTACGTGCTAAGGGGTATCTAGAGAGTGGGATTGGTTTAATAACTAACCTCACCCTATCGCGTACCCTAACCCTAACCCCTACCCTAACACTAACGCGTACCCTAATCCTAACCCGTATCCTAAACCGAGCCCTAACCCTAACACTAACCCTAACCCTAACCCATACCCTAAGCCCTACCCGAACCCCTCCCCGAACCCGTACCCTAAGCCGTACCCTAACCCTCACCCTAACCCTAACCCTAACACTAAGCTACCCTTGACTGCTTCTGCCTCCAATAGATTTCCTAAGCACTAGTGTTTTAAGGAACAGGTTAAAAAGAGAATCCTAATGTGATTTCTTGATAATGGGTGTGTTCCTTATCTTCTCCTAGTGTCTAAACTCTTCTCCATGGCTGGACCCCCAAATAATATTCCTTTACGTGCTAAGGGGTATCTAGAGAGTGGGATAGGTTTAATAACTAACCTCACCCTATTGCGTACCCTAACCCTAACCCCTACCCTAACACTCACGCGTAACCTAATCCTAACCCGTACCCTAAACCGAGCCCTAACCCTAACACTAGCGCTAACCCTAACCCTAACCCATACCCTACGCCCTACCCGAACCCCTCCCCGAACCCGTACCCTAAGCCGTACCCTAACCCTCACCCTAAACCTAACCCTAACCCTAAGCTACCCTTGACTGCTTCTGCCTCCAATAGGATTCCTAAGCACTAGTGTTTTCAGGAACAGGTTAAAAAGAGAATCCTAATGTGATTTCTTGATAATGGGTGTGTTCCTTATCTTCTCCTAGTGTCTAAGCTCTTCTCCATGGCTGGACCCCCAAATAATATTCCTTTACGTGCTAAGGGGTATCTAGAGAGTGGGATAGGTTTAATAACTACTCTCACCCTAAAGCGTACCCTAACCCTAACCGCTACCCTAACCCTAACGCGTACCCTAATCCTAACCCGTACCCTAAACCGAGCCCTAACACTAACACTAACCTTAACCCTAAACCTAACCCATACCCTACGCCCTACCCAAACCCCTCCCCGAACCCGTACCCTAATCCGTACCCTAACCCTCACCCTAACTCTAACCCTAACCCTAAGCTACCCTTGATTGCTTCTGCCTCCAAAAGATTTCCTAAGCACTAGTGTTTTAAGGAACAGGTTAAAAAGAGAATCCTAATGTGATTTCTTGATAATGGGTGTGTTCCTTATCTTCTCCTAGTGTCTAAACTCTTCTCCATGGCTGGACCCCCAAATAATATTCCTTTACGTGCTAAGGGGTATCTAGAGAGTGGGATAGGTTTAATAACTACCCTCACCCTAGTGCGTGCCATAACCCTAACCCCTACCCTAACACTAACGCGTACCCTAATCCTAACCCGTACCCTAAACCGAGCCCTAACCCTAACTCTAGCCCTAACCCTAACCCTAACCCATACCCTACGCCCTACCCGAACCCCTCCCCGAACCCGTACCCTAAGCCGTACCCTAACCCTCACCCTAACCCTAACCCTAACCCTAAGCTACCCTTGACTGCTTCTGCCACCAATAGATTTCCTAAGCACTAGTGTTTTAAGGTACAGGTTAAAAAGAAAATCCTAATGTGATTTCTTGATAATGGGTGTGCTCCTTATCTTCTCCTAGTGTCTAAACTCTTCTCCATGGCTGGACCCCCAAATAATATTCCTTTACGTGCTAAGGGGTATCTAGAGAGTGTGATAGGTTTAATAACTACCCTCACCCTAACGCGTACGCTAACCCTAACCCCTACCCGAACCCTAACGCGTACCCTAATCCTAACCCGTACCCTAAACCGAGCCCTAACCCTAACACTAACCCTAACCCTAACCCTAACCCATACCCTACGCCCTACCCGAACCCGTACCCTAAGCCATACCCTAACCCTCACCCTAACCCTAACCCTAACCCTAAGCTACTCTTGACTGCTTCTGCCTCCAATAGATTTCCTAAGCACTAGTGTTTTAAGGAACAGGTTAAAAAGAGAATCCTAATGTGATTTCTTGATAATGGGTGTGTTCCTTATCTTCTCCTAGTGTCTAAACTCTTTTCCATGGCTGGACCCCCAAATAATATTCCTTTACGTGCTCAGGGGTATCTAGAGAGTGGGATAGGTTTAATAACTACCCTCACCCTAGTGCGTACCATAACCCTAACCCCTACCCTAACACTAACGCGTACCCTAATCCTAACCCGTACCCTAAACCGAGCCCGAACCCTAACCCTAACCCTAACCCTAACCCTAACCCTAACCCTAACCCTAAGCTACCCTTGACTGCTTCTGCCTCCAATTGATTTCCTAAGCACTAGTGTTTTAAGGAACAGGTTAAAAAGAGAATCCTAATGTGATTTCTTGATAATGGGTGTGTTCCTTATCTTCTCCTCGTGTCTAAACTCTTCTCCATGGCTGGACCCCCAAATAATATTCCTTTACGTGCTAAGGGGTATCTAGAGAGTGTGATAGGTTTAATAACTACCCTCACCCTAACGCGTACGCTAACCCTAACCCCTACCCTAACCCTAACGCGTACCCTAATCCTAACCCGTACCCTAAACCGAGCCCTAACCCTAACACTAACCCTAACCCTAACCCTAACCCATACCCAACGCCCTACCCGAACCCGTACCCTAAGCCATACCCTAACCCTCACCCTAACCCTAACCCTAACCCTAAGCTACTCTTGACTGCTTCTGCCTCCAATAGATTTCCTAAGCACTAGTGTTTTAAGGAACAGGTTAAAAAGAGAATCCTAATGTGATTTCTTGATAATGGGTGTGTTCCTTATCTTCTCCTAGTGTCTAAACTCTTCTCCATGGCTGGACCCCCAAATAATATTCCTTTACGTGCTAAGGGATATCTAGAGAGTGGGATAGGTTTAATAAGTAACCTCACCCTATCGCATACCCTAACCCTAACCCCTACCCTAACCCTAACGCGTACCCTAATCCTAACCCGTACCCTAAACCGAGCCCTAACCCTAACACTAACCCTAACCCTAACCCTAACCCATACACTACGCCCTACCCGAACCCCTCCCCGAACCCGTACCCTAAGCCATACCCTAACCCTAACCCTAACCCTAAGCTACCCTTGACTGCTTCTGCCTCCAATAGATTTCCTAAGCACTACTGTTTTAAGGAACAGGTTAAAAAGAGAATCCTAATGTGATTTCTTGATAATGGGTGTGTTCCTTATCTTCTCCTCGTGTCTAAGCTCTTCTCCATGGCTGGACCCCCAAATAATATTCCTTTACGTGCTAAGGGGTATCTAGAGAGTGGGATAGGTTTAATAACTAACCTCACACTATCGCGTACCCTAACCCTAACCCCTACCCTAACACTAACGCGTACCCTAATCCTAACCCTTACCCTAAACCGAGCCCTAACCCTAACCCTAACCCTAATGCGTACCCTAACCCTAACCCCTACCCTAACCCTAATGCGTACCCTAATCCTAACCCGTACCCTAAACCGAGCCCTAACCCTAACACTAGCGCTAACCCTAACCCTAACCCATACCCTACGCCCTACCCGAACCCCTCCCCGAACCCGTACCCTAAACCGTACCCTAACCCTCACCCTAAACCTAACCCTAACCCTAAGTTCCCCTTGACTGCTTCTGCCTCCAATAGATTTCCTAAGCACTAGTGTTTTAAGGAACAGGTTAAAAAGAGAATCCTAATGTGATTTCTTGATAATGGGTGTTTTCCTTATCTTCTCCTAGTGTCTAAGCTATTCTCCATTGCAGGACCCCCAAATAATATTCCTTTACGTGCTAAGGGGTATCTAGAGAGTGGGATAGGTTTAATAACTACTCTCACCCTAAAGCGTACCCTAACCCTAACCGCTACCCTAACCATAACGCATACCCTAATCCTAACCCGTACCCTAAACCGAGCCCTAACACTAACACTAACCCTAACCCATACCCTACGCCCTACCCAAACCCCTCCCCGAACCCGTACCATAAGCCGTACCCTAACCCTCACCCTAACTCTAACCCTAATCCTAAGCTACCCTTGATTGCTTCTGCCTCCAATAGATTTCCTAAGCACTAGTGTTTTAAGGAACAGGTTAAAAAGAGAATCCTAATGTGATTTCTTGATAATGGGTGTGTTCCTTATCTTCTCCTAGTGTCTAAAATCTTCTCCATGGCTGGACCCCCAAATAATATTCCTTTACGTGCTAAGGGGTATCTAGAGAGTGGGATAGGTTTAATAACTACCCTCACCCTAGTGCGTACCATAACCCTAACCCCTACCCTAACACTAACGCGTACCCTAATCCTAACCCGTACCCTAAACCGAGCCCGAACCCTAACACTAACCCTAACCCGAACCCATACCCTACGCCCTACCCGAACCCCTCCCCGAAACCCGTACCGTAAGCCATACTCTAAACCTAACCCTAACCCTAACCCTAACCCTAAGCTACCCTTGACTGCTTCTGCCTCCAATAGATTTCCTAAGCACTAGTGTTTTAAAGAACAGGTTAAAAAGAGGATCCTAATGTGATTTCGTGATAATGGGTGTGTTCCTTATCTTCTCCTAGTGTCTAAACACTTCTCCATGGCTGGACCCCCAAATAATATTCCTTTACGTGCTAAGGGGTATCTAGAGAGTGGGATTGGTTTAATAACTAACCTCACCCTATCGCGTACCCTAACCCTAACCCCTACCCTAACACTAACGCGTACCCTAATCCTAACCCGTATCCTAAAACGAGCCCTAACCCTAACACTAACCCTAACCCTAACCCTAACCCATACCCTAAGCCCTCCCCGAACCCCTCCCCGAACCCGTACCCTAAGCCGTACCCTAACCCTCACCCTAAACCTAACCCTAACCCTAAGCTACCCTTGACTGCTTCTGCCTCCAATAGGATTCCTAAGCACTAGTGTTTTCAGGAACAGGTTAAAAAGAGAATCCTAATGTGATTTCTTGATAATGGGTGTGTTCCTTATCTTCTCCTAGTGTCTAAGCTCTTCTCCATGGCTGGACCCCCAAATAATATTCCTTTACGTGCTAAGGGGTATCTAGAGAGTGGGATAGGTTTAATAACTACTCTCACCCTAAAGCGTACCCTAACCCTAACCGCTACCCTAACCCTAACGCGTACCCTAATCCTAACCCGCACCCTAAACCGAGCCCTAACACTAACACTAACCTTAACCCTAAACCTAACCCATACACTACGCCCTACCCAAACCCCTCCCCGAACCCGTACCCTAAGCCGTACCCTAACCCTCACCCTAACTCTAACCCTAACCCTAAGCTACCCTTGATTGCTTCTGCCTCCAAAAGATTTCCTAAGCACTAGTGTTTTAAGGAACAGGTTAAAAAGAGAATCCTAATGTGATTTCTTGATAATGGGTGTGTTCCTTATCTTCTCCTAGTGTCTAAACTCTTCTCCATGGCTGGACCCCCAAATAATATTCCTTTACGTGCTAAGGGGTATCTAGAGAGTGGGATAGGTTTAATAACTACCCTCACCCTAGTGCGTACCATAACCCTAACCCCTACCCTAACACTAACGCGTACCCTAATCCTAACCCGTACCCTAAACCGAGCCCTAACCCTAACTCTAGCCCTAACCCTAACCCTAACCCATACCTTACGCCCTACCCGAAACCCTCCCCGAACCCGTACCCTAAGCCGTACCCTAACCCTCACCCTAACCCTAACCCTAACCCTAAGCTACCCTTGACTGCTTCTGCCACCAATAGATTTCCTAAGCACTAGTGTTTTAAGGTACAGGTTAAAAAGAGAATCCTAAAGTGATTTCTTGATAATGGGTGTGCTCCTTATCTTCTCCTAGTGTCTAAACTCTTCTCCATGGCTGGACCCCCAAATAATATTCCTTTACGTGCTAAGGGGTATCTAGAGAGTGTGATAGGTTTAATAACTACCCTCACCCTAACGCGTACGCTAACCCTAACCCCTACCCTAACCCTAACGCGTACCCTTATCCTAACCCGTACCCTAAACCGAGCCCTAACCCTAACACTAACCCTAACACTAACCCTAACCCATACCCTACGCCCTACCGGAACCCGTACCCTAAGCCATACCCTAACCCTCACCCTAACCCTAACCCTAACCCTAAGCTACTCTTGACTGCTTCTGCCTCCAATAGATTTCCTAAGCACTAGTGTTTTAAGGAACAGGTTAAAAAGAGAATCCTAATGTGATTTCTTGATAATGGGTGTGTTCCTTATCTTCTCCTAGTGTCTAAACTCTTCTCCATGGCTGGACCCCCAAATAATATTCCTTTACGTGCTAAGGGGTATGTAGAGAGTGGGATAGGTTTAATAACTACACTCACCCTAAAGTGTACCCTAACCCTAACCGCTACCCTAACCATAACGCATACCCTAATCCTAACCCGTACCCTAAACCGAGCCCTAACACTAACACTAACCCTAACCCATACCCTACGCCCTACCCAAACCCCTCCCCGAACCCGTACCCTAAGCCGTACCCTAACCCTCACCCTAACTCTAACCCTAATCCTAAGCTACCCTTGATTGCTTCTGCCTCCAATAGATTTCCTAAGCACTAGTGTTTTAAGGAATAGGTTAAAAAGAGAATCCTAATGTGATTTCTTGATAATGGGTGTGTTCCTTATCTTCTCCTAGTGTCTAAAATCTTCTCCATGGCTGGACCCCCAAATAATATTCCTTTACGTGCTAAGGGGTATCTAGAGAGTGGGATAGGTTTAATAACTACCCTCACCCTAGTGCGTACCATAACCCTAACCCCTACCCTAACACTAACGCGTACCCTAATCCTAACCCGTACCCTAAACCGAGCCCGAACCCTAACACTAACCCTAACCCTAACCCATACCCTACGCCCTACCCGAACCCCTCCCCGAACCCGTACCCTAAGCCGTACCCTAACCCTCACCCTAAACCTAACCCTAACCCTAAGCTACCCTTGACTGCTTCTGCCTCCAATAGGATTCCTAAGCACTAGTGTTTTCAGGAACAGGTTAAAAAGAGAATCCTAATGTGATTTCTTGATAATGGGTGTGTTCCTTATCTTCTCCTAGTGTCTAAGCTCTTCTCCATGGCTGGACCCCCAAATAATATTCCTTTACGTGCTAAGGGGTATCTAGAGAGTGGGATAGGTTTAATAACTACTCTCACCCTAAAGCGTACCCTAACCCTAACCGCTACCCTAACCCTAACGCGTACCCTAATCCTAACCCGCACCCTAAACCGAGCCCTAACACTAACACTAACCTTAACCCTAAACCTAACCCATACACTACGCCCTACCCAAACCCCTCCCCGAACCCGTACCCTAAGCCGTACCCTAACCCTCACCCTAACTCTAACCCTAACCCTAAGCTACCCTTGATTGCTTCTGCCTCCAAAAGATTTCCTAAGCACTAGTGTTTTAAGGAACAGGTTAAAAAGAGAATCCTAATGTGATTTCTTGATAATGGGTGTGTTCCTTATCTTCTCCTAGTGTCTAAACTCTTCTCCATGGCTGGACCCCCAAATAATATTCCTTTACGTGCTAAGGGGTATCTAGAGAGTGGGATAGGTTTAATAACTACCCTCACCCTAGTGCGTACCATAACCCTAACCCCTACCCTAACACTAACGCGTACCCTAATCCTAACCCGTACCCTAAACCGAGCCCTAACCCTAACTCTAGCCCTAACCCTAACCCTAACCCATACCCTACGCCCTACCCGAACCCCTCCCCGAACCCGTACCCTAAGCCGTACCCTAACCCTCACCCTAACCCTAACCCTAACCCTAAGCTACCCTTGACTGCTTCTGCCACCAATAGATTTCCTAAGCACTAGTGTTTTAAGGTACAGGTTAAAAAGAGAATCCTAATGTGATTTCTTGATAATGGGTGTGCTCCTTATCTTCTCCTAGTGTCTAAACTCTTCTCCATGGCTGGACCCCCAAATAATATTCCTTTACGTGCTAAGGGGTATCTAGAGAGTGTGATAGGTTTAATAACTACCCTCACCCTAACGCGTACGCTAACCCTAACCCCTACCCGAACCCTAACGCGTACCCTAATCCTAACCCGTACCCTAAACCGAGCCCTAACCCTAACACTAACCCTAACCCTAACCCTAACCCATACCCTACGCCCTACCCGAACCCGTACCCTAAGCCATACCCTAACCCTCACCCTAACCCTAACCCTAACCCTAAGCTACTCTTGACTGCTTCTGCCTCCAATAGATTTCCTAAGCACTAGTGTTTTAAGGAACAGGTTAAAAAGAGAATCCTAATGTGATTTCTTGATAATGGATGTGTTCCTTATCTTCTCCTAGTGTCTAAACTCTTCTCCATGGCTGAACCCCCAAATAATATTCCTTTACGTGCTCAGCGGTATCTAGAGAGTGGGATAGGTTTAATAACTACCCTCACCCTAGTGCATACCATAACCCTAACCCCTACCCTAACACTAACGCGTACCCTACTCCTAACCCGTACCCTAAACCGAGCCCGAACCCTAACCCTAACCCTAACCCTAACCCTAACCCTAACCCTAACCCTAAGCTACCCTTGACTGCTTCTGCCTCCAATTGATTTCCTAAGCACTAGTGTTTTAAGGAACAGGTTAAAAAGAGAATCCTAATGTGATTTCGTGATAATGGGTGTGTTCCTTATATTTTCCTAGAATCTAAACACTTCTCCATGGCTGGACCCCCAAATAATATTCCTTTACGTGCTAGGGGGTATCTAGAGAGTGGGATAGGTTTAATAACTACCCTCACCCTAATGCGTACCCTAACCCTAACACCTACCCTAACCCTAACGCATACCCTAATCCTAACCCGTACCCTAAACCGAGCCCTAACCCTAACACTTACCCTAACCCTAACCCTAACCCATACCCTACGCCCTACCCGAACACCTCCCCGAACCCGTACCCTAAGCCGTACCCTAACCCTAAACCTAACCCTAAGCTACCCTTGACTGCTTCTGCCTCCAATAGATTTCCTAAGCACTAGTGTTTTAAGGAACAGGTTAAAAAGAGAATCCTAATGTGATTTCTTGATAATGGGTGTGTTCCTTATCTTCTCCTCGTGTCTAAACTCTTCTCCATGGCTGGACCCCCAAATAATATTCCTTTACGTGCTAAGGGGTATCTAGAGAGTGTGATAGGTTTAATAACTACCCTCACCCTAACGCGTACGCTAACCCTAACCCCTACCCTAACCCTAACGCGTACCCTAATCCTAACCCGTACCCTAAACCGAGCCCTAACCCTAACACTAACCCTAACCCTAACCCTAACCCATACCCAACGCCCTACCCGAACCCGTACCCTAAGCCATACCCTAACCCTCACCCTAACCCTAACCCTAACCCTAAGCTACTCTTGACTGCTTCTGCCTCCAATAGATTTCCTAAGCACTAGTGTTTTAAGGAACAGGTTAAAAAGAGAATCCTAATGTGATTTCTTGATAATGGGTGTGTTCCTTATCTTCTCCTAGTGTCTAAACTCTTCTCCATGGCTGGACCCCCAAATAATATTCCTTTACGTGCTAAGGGATATCTAGAGAGTGGGATAGGTTTAATAAGTAACCTCACCCTATCGCATACCCTAACCCTAACCCCTACCCTAACCCTAACGCGTACCCTAATCCTAACCCGTACCCTAAACCGAGCCCTAACCCTAACACTAACCCTAACCCTAACCCTAACCCATACACTACGCCCTACCCGAACCCCTCCCCGAACCCGTACCCTAAGCCATACCCTAACCCTAACCCTAACCCTAAGCTACCCTTGACTGCTTCTGCCTCCAATAGATTTCCTAAGCACTAGTGTTTTAAGGAACAGGTTAAAAAGAGAATCCTAATGTGATTTCTTGATAATGGGTGTGTTCCTTATCTTCTCCTCGTGTCTAAGCTCTTCTCCATGGCTGGACCCCCAAATAATATTCCTTTACGTGCTAAGGGGTATCTAGAGAGTGGGATAGGTTTAATAACTAACCTCACACTATCGCGTACCCTAACCCTAACCCCTACCCTAACACTAACGCGTACCCTAATCCTAACCCTTACCCTAAACCGAGCCCTAACCCTAACCCTAACCCTAATGCGTACCCTAACCCTAACCCCTACCCTAACCCTAATGCGTACCCTAATCCTAACCCGTACCCTAAACCGAGCCCTAACCCTAACACTAGCGCTAACCCTAACCCTAACCCATAGCCTACGCCCTACCCGAACCCCTCCCCGAACCCGTACCCTAAACCGTACCCTAACCCTCACCCTAAACCTAACCCTAACCCTAAGTTCCCCTTGACTGCTTCTGCCTCCAATAGATTTCCTAAGCACTAGTGTTTTAAGGAACAGGTTAAAAAGAGAATCCTAATGTGATTTCTTGATAATGGGTGTTTTCCTTATCTTCTCCTAGTGTCTAAGCTATTCTCCATTGCAGGACCCCCAAATAATATTCCTTTACGTGCTAAGGGGTATCTAGAGAGTGGGATAGGTTTAATAACTACTCTCACCCTAAAGCGTACCCTAACCCTAACCGCTACCCTAACCCTAACGCATACCCTAATCCTAACCCGCACCCTAAACCGAGCCCTAACACTAACACTAACCTTAACCCTAAACCTAACCCATACACTACGCCCTACCCAAACCCCTCCCCGAACCCGTACTCTAAGCCGTACCCTAACCCTCACCCTAACTCTAACCCTAACCCTAAGCTACCCTTGATTGCTTCTGCCTCCAAAAGATTTCCTAAGCACTAGTGTTTTAAGGAACAGGTTAAAAAGAGAATCCTAATGTGATTTCTTGATAATGGGTGTGTTCCTTATCTTCTCCTAGTGTCTAAACTCTTCTCCATGGCTGGACCCCCAAATAATATTCCTTTACGTGCTAAGGGGTATCTAGAGAGTGGGATAGGTTTAATAACTACCCTCACCCTAGTGCGTACCATAACCCTAACCCCTACCCTAACACTAACGCGTACCCTAATCCTAACCCGTACCCTAAACCGAGCCCTAACCCTAACTCTAGCCCTAACCCTAACCCTAACCCATACCTTACGCCCTACCCGAAACCCTCCCCGAACCCGTACCCTAAGCCGTACCCTAACCCTCACCCTAACCCTAACCCTAACCCTAAGCTACCCTTGACTGCTTCTGCCACCAATAGATTTCCTAAGCACTAGTGTTTTAAGGTACAGGTTAAAAAGAGAATCCTAAAGTGATTTCTTGATAATGGGTGTGCTCCTTATCTTCTCCTAGTGTCTAAACTCTTCTCCATGGCTGGACCCCCAAATAATATTCCTTTACGTGCTAAGGGGTATCTAGAGAGTGTGATAGGTTTAATAACTACCCTCACCCTAACGCGTACGCTAACCCTAACCCCTACCCTAACCCTAACGCGTACCCTAATCCTAACCCGTACCCTAAACCGAGCCCTAACCCTAACACTAACCCTAACCCTAACCCTAACCCATACCCTACGCCCTACCCGAACCCGTACCCTAAGCCATACCCTAACCCTCACCCTAACCCTAACCCTAACCCTAAGCTACTCTTGACTGCTTCTGCCTCCAATAGATTTCCTAAGCACTAGTGTTTTAAGGAACAGGTTAAAAAGAGAATCCTAATGTGATTTCTTGATAATGGGTGTGTTCCTTATCTTCTCCTAGTGTCTAAACTCTTCTCCATGGCTGGACCCCCAAATAATATTCCTTTACGTGCTAAGGGGTATCTAGAGAGTGGGATAGGTTTAATAACTACTCTCACCCTAAAGTGTACCCTAACCCTAACCGCTACCCTAACCATAACGCATACCCTAATCCTAACCCGTACCCTAAACCGAGCCCTAACACTAACACTAACCCTAACCCATACCCTACGCCCTACCCAAACCCCTCCCCGAACCCGTACCCTAAGCCGTACCCTTACCCTCACCCTAACTCTAACCCTAATCCTAAGCTACCCTTGATTGCTTCTGCCTCCAATAGATTTCCTAAGCACTAGTGTTTTAAGGAATAGGTTAAAAAGAGAATCCTAATGTGATTTCTTGATAATGGGTGTGTTCCTTATCTTCTCCTAGTGTCTAAAATCTTCTCCATGGCTGGACCCCCAAATAATATTCCTTTACGTGCTAAGGGGTATCTAGAGAGTGGGATAGGTTTAATAACTACCCTCACCCTAGTGCGTACCATAACCCTAACCCCTACCCTAACACTAACGCGTACCCTAATCCTAACCCGTACCCTAAACCGAGCCCGAACCCTAACACTAACCCTAACCCTAACCCATACCCTACGCCCTACCCGAACCCCTCCCCTAAACCCGTACCGTAAGCCATACCCTAACCCTAACCCTAAACCTAACCCTAACCCTAAGCTACCCTTGACTGCTTCTGCCTCCAATAGATTTCCTAAGCACTAGTGTTTTAAAGAACAGGTTAAAAAGAGGATCCTAATGTGATTTCGTGATAATGGGTGTGTTCCTTATCTTCTCCTAGTGTCTAAACACTTCTCCATGGCTGGACCCCCAAATAATATTCCTTTACGTGCTAAGGGGTATCTAGAGAGTGGGATTGGTTTAATAACTAACCTCACCCTATCGCGTACCCTAACCCTAACCCCTACCCTAACACTAACGCGTACCCTAATCCTAACCCGTATCCTAAACCGAGCCCTAACCCTAACACTAAACCTAACCCTAACCCTAACCCATACCCTAAGCCCTACCCGAACCCCTCCCCGAACCCGTACCCTAAGCCGTACCCTAACCCTCACCCTAAACCTAACCCTAACCCTAAGCTACCCTTGACTGCTTCTGCCTCCAATAGGATTCCTAAGCACTAGTGTTTTCAGGAACAGGTTAAAAAGAGAATCCTAATGTGATTTCTTGATAATGGGTGTGTTCCTTATCTTCTCCTAGTGTCTAAGCTCTTCCCCATGGCTGGACCCCCAAATAATATTCCTTTACGTGCTAAGGGGTATCTAGAGAGTGGGATAGGTTTAATAACTACTCTCACCCTAAAGCGTACCCTAACCCTAACCGCTACCCTAACCCTAACGCGTACCCTAATCCTAACCCGCACCCTAAACCGAGCCCTAACACTAACACTAACCTTAACCCTAAACCTAACCCATACACTACGCCCTACCCAAACCCCTCCCCGAACCCGTACCCTAAGCCGTACCCTAACCCTCACCCTAACTCTAACCCTAACCCTAAGCTACCCTTGATTGCTTCTGCCTCCAAAAGATTTCCTAAGCACTAGTGTTTTAAGGAACAGGTTAAAAAGAGAATCCTAATGTGATTTCTTGATAATGGGTGTGTTCCTTATCTTCTCCTAGTGTCTAAACTCTTCTCCATGGCTGGACCCCCAAATAATATTCCTTTACGTGCTAAGGGGTATCTAGAGAGTGGGATAGGTTTAATAACTACCCTCACCCTAGTGCGTACCATAACCCTAACCCCTACCCTAACACTAACGCGTACCCTAATCCTAACCCGTACCCTAAACCGAGCCCTAACCCTAACTCTAGCCCTAACCCTAACCCTAACCCATACCTTACGCCCTACCCGAAACCCTCCCCGAACCCGTACCCTAAGCCGTACCCTAACACTCACCCTAACCCTAACCCTAACCCTAAGCTACCCTTGACTGCTTCTGCCACCAATAGATTTCCTAAGCACTAGTGTTTTAAGGTACAGGTTAAAAAGAGAATCCTAAAGTGATTTCTTGATAATGGGTGTGCTCCTTATCTTCTCCTAGTGTCTAAACTCTTCTCCATGGCTGGACCCCCAAATAATATTCCTTTACGTGCTAAGGGGTATCTAGAGAGTGTGATAGGTTTAATAACTACCCTCACCCTAACGCGTACGCTAACCCTAACCCCTACCCTAACCCTAACGCGTACCCTAATCCTAACCCGTACCCTAAACCGAGCCCTAACCCTAACACTAACCCTAACCCTAACCCTAACCCATACCCTACGCCCTACCCGAACCCGTACCCTAAGCCATACCCTAACCCTCACCCTAACCCTAACCCTAACCCTAAGCTACTCTTGACTGCTTCTGCCTCCAATAGATTTCCTAAGCACTAGTGTTTTAAGGAACAGGTTAAAAAGAGAATCCTAATGTGATTTCTTGATAATGGGTGTGTTCCTTATCTTCTCCTAGTGTCTAAACTCTTCTCCATGGCTGGACCCCCAAATAATATTCCTTTACGTGCTCAGGGGTATCTAGAGAGTGGGATAGGTTTAATAACTACCCTCACCCTAGTGCGTACCATAACCCTAACCCCTACCCTAACACTAACGCGTACCCTAATCCTAACCCGTACCCTAAACCGAGCCCGAACCCTAACCCTAACCCTAACCCTAACCCTAACCCTAACCCTAACCCTAAGCTACCCTTGACTGCTTCTGCCTCCAATTGATTTCCTAAGCACTAGTGTTTTAAGGAACAGGTTAAAAAGAGAATCCTAATGTGATTTCGTGATAATGGGTGTGTTCCTTATATTTTCCTAGTGTCTAAACACTTCTCCATGGCTGGACCCCCAAATAATATTCCTTTACGTGCTAGGGGGTATCTAGAGAGTGGGATAGGTTTAATAACTACCCTCACCCTAATGCGTACCCTAACCCTAACACCTACCCTAACCCTAACGCATACCCTAATCCTAACCCGTACCCTAAACCGAGCCCTAACCCTAACACTTACCCTAACCCTAACCCTAACACATACCCTACGCCCTACCCGAACCCCTCCCCGAACCCGTACCCTAAGCCGTACCCTAACCCTAAACCTAACCCTAAGCTACCCTTGACTGCTTCTGCCTCCAATAGATTTCCTAAGCACTAGTGTTTTAAGGAACAGGTTAAAAAGAGAATCCTAATGTGATTTCTTGATAATGGGTGTGTTCCTTATCTTCTCCTCGTGTCTAAACTCTTCTCCATGGCTGGACCCCCAAATAATATTCCTTTACGTGCTAAGGGGTATCTAGAGAGTGTGACAGGTTTAATAACTACCCTCACCCTAACGCGTACGCTAACCCTAACCCCTACCCTAACCCTAACGCGTACCCTAATCCTAACCCGTACCCTAAACCGAGCCCTAACCCTAACACTAACCCTAACCCTAACCCTAACCCATACCCAACGCCCTACCCGAACCCGTACCCTAAGCCATACCCTAACCCTCACCCTAACCCTAACCCTAACCCTAAGCTACTCTTGACTGCTTCTGCCTCCAATAGATTTCCTAAGCACTAGTGTTTTAAGGAACAGGTTAAAAAGAGAATCCTAATGTGATTTCTTGATAATGGGTGTTTTCCTTATCTTCTCCTAGTGTCTAAACTCTTCTCCATGGCTGGACCCCCAAATAATATTGCTTTACGTGCTAAGGGGTATCTAGAGAGTGGGATAGGTTTAATAAGTAACCTCACCCTATCGCATACCCTAACCCTAACCCCTACCCTAACCCTAACGCGTACCCTAATCCTAACCCGTACCCTAAACCGAGCCCTAACCCTAACACTAACCCTAACCCTAACCCTAACCCATACACTACGCCCTACCCGAACCCCTCCCCGAACCCGTACCCTAAGCCATACCCTAACCCTAACCCTAACCCTAAGCTACCCTTGACTGCTTCTGCCTCCAATAGATTTCCTAAGCACTAGTGTTTTAAGGAACAGGTTAAAAAGAGAATCCTAATGTGATTTCTTGATAATGGGTGTGTTCCTTATCTTCTCCTCGTGTCTAAGCTCTTCTCCATGGCTGGACCCCCAAATAATATTCCTTTACGTGCTAAGGGGTATCTAGAGAGTGGGATAGGTTTAATAACTAACCTCACACTATCGCGTACCCTAACCCTAACCCCTACCCTAACACTAACGCGTACCCTAATCCTAACCCTTACCCTAAACCGAGCCCTAACCCTAACCCTAACCCTAATGCGTACCCTAACCCTAACCCCTACCCTAACCCTAATGCGTACCCTAATCCTAACCCGTACCCTAAACCGAGCCCTAACCCTAACACTAGCGCTAACCCTAACCCTAACCCATACCCTACGCCCTACCCGAACCCCTCCCCGAACCCGTACCCTAAGCCGTACCCTAACCCTCACCCTAAACCTAACCCTAACCCTAAGTTCCCCTTGACTGCTTCTGCCTCCAATAGATTTCCTAAGCACTAGTGTTTTAAGGAACAGGTTAAAAAGAGAATCCTAATGTGATTTCTTGATAATGGGTGTTTTCCTTATCTTCTCCTAGTGTCTAAGCTATTCTCCATTGCAGGACCCCCAAATAATATTCCTTTACGTGCTAAGGGGTATCTAGAGAGTGGGATAGGTTTAATAACTACTCTCACCCTAAAGCGTACCCTAACCCTAACCGCTACCCTAACCATAACGCATACCCTAATCCTAACCCGTACCCTAAACCGAGCCCTAACACTAACACTAACCCTAAACCTAACCCTAACCCATACCCTACGCCCTACCCGAACCCCTCCCCGAAACCCGTACCTTAAGCCATACCCTAACCCTAACCCTAACCCTAACCCTAACCCTAAGCTACCCTTGACTGCTTCTGCCTCCAATAGATTTCCTAAGCACTAGTGTTTTAAAGAACAGGTTAAAAAGAGGATCCTAATGTGATTTCGTGATAATGGGTGTGTTCCTTATCTTCTCCTAGTGTCTAAACACTTCTCCATGGCTGGACCCCCAAATAATATTCCTTTACGTGCTAAGGGGTATCTAGAGAGTGGGATTGGTTTAATAACTAACCTCACCCTATCGCGTACCCTAACCCTAACCCCTACCCTAACCCTAATGCGTACACTAATCCTAACACGTACCCTAAACCGAGCCCTAACCATAACACTAACCCTAACCCTAACCCTAACCAATACCCTACGCCCTACCCGAACCCCTCCCCGAACCCGTACCCTAAGCCATACCCTAGACCTCACCCTAACCCTAACCCTAACCCTAAGCTACCCTTGACTGCTTCTGCCTCCAATAGATTTCCTAAGCACTAGTGTTTTAAGGAACAGGTTAAAAAGAGAATCCTAATGTGATTTCGTGATAATGGGTGTGTTCCTTATCTTCTCCTAGTGTCTAAACTCTTCTCCATGGCTGGACCTCCAAGTAATATTCCTTTACGTGCTAAAGGGTATCTAGAGAGTGAGATAGGTTTAATAACTACCCTCACCCTAACGCGTACACTATCCCTAACCCCTACCGTAACCCTAACGCGTACCCTAATCCTTACCCGTACCCTAAACCGAGCCCTAACCCTAACACTAACCCTAACCCTAACCCTAACCCATACCCTACGCCCTACCCGAACCCCTCCCCGAACCCGTACCCTAAGCCGTACCCTAACCCTAACCCTAACACTAAGCTACCCTTGATGGCTTCTGCCTCCAATAGATTTCGTAAGCACTAGTGTTTTAAGGAACAGGTTAAAAAGAGAATCCTAATGTGATTTCGTGATAATGGGTGTGTTCCTTATCTTCTCCTAGTGTCTAAACTCTTCTCCATGGCTGGACCCCCAATAATATTCCTGTACGTGCTAAGGGGTATCTAGAGAGTGGGATAGGTTTAATAACTACCCTCACCCTAACGCGTACACTAACCCTAACCCCTACCCTAACCCTAACGCGTACCCTAATCCTAACCCGTACCCTAAACCGAGCCCTAACCCTAACACTAACCCTAACCCTAACCCTAACCCATACCCTACGCCCTACCCGAACCCCTCCCCGAACCCGTACCCTAAGCCGTACCCTAACCCTCACCCTAACCCTAACCCTAACCCTAAGCTACCCTTGACGGCTTCTGCCTCCAATAGATTTCCTAAGCACTAGTGTTTTAAGGAACAGGTTAAAAAGAGAATCCTAATGTGATTTCTTGATAATGGGTGTGTTCCTTATCTTCTCCTCGTGTCTAAACTCTTCTCCATGGCTGGACCACCAAATAATATTCCTTTACGTGCTAAGGGGCATTTAGAGAGTAGGATAGGTTTAATAACTACCCTCACCCTAACGCGTACCCTAACCCTAACCCCTACCCTAACCCTAACGCGTACCCTAATCCTAACCCGTACCCTAAACCGAGCCCTAAACCTAACACTAGCCCTAACCCTAACCCTAACCCATACCCTACGCCCTACCAGAACCCCTCCCCGAACCCGTACCCTAAGCCATACCCTAGCCCTCACCCTAACCCTAACACTAACCCTAAGCTACCCTTGACTGCTTCTGCCTCCAATAGATTTCCTAAGCACTAGTGTTTTAAGGAACAGGTTAAAAAGAGAATCCTAATATGATTTCGTGATAATGGGTGTGTTCCTTATCTTCTCCTAGTGTCTAAACTCTTCTCCATGGCTGGACCCCCAAACAATATTCCTTTACGTGCTAAGGGGTATCTAGAGAGTGGGATAGGTTTAATAACTATCCTCACCCTAAGGCGTACCCTAACTCTAACCCCTAACCTAACCCTAGCGCGTACCCTAATCCTAACCCGTACCCTAAACCGAGCCCTAACCCTAACACTAACTCTAACCCTAACCCTAACCCATACCCTACGCCCTACCCGAACCCCTCCCTGAACCCGTACCCTAAAACGTACCCTAACCCTCACCCTAACCCTAACCCTAACCCTAAGCTACCCTTGACGGCTTCTGCCTCCAATAGATTTCCTAAGCACTAGTGTTTTAAGGAACAGGTTAAAAAGAGAATCCTAATGTGATTTCTTGATAATGGGTGTGTTCCTTATCTTCTCCTCGTGTCTAAACTCTTCTCCATGGCTGGACCCCCAAATAATATTCCTTTACGTGCTAAGGGGTATCTAGAGAGTGGGATAGGTTTAATAACTACCCTCACCCTAACGCGTTCCCTAACCCTAACCCCTACCCTAACCCTAACACGTACCCTAATCCTAACCCGTACCCTAAACCGAACCCTAACCCTAACACTAGCCCTAACCCTAACCCTAACCAATACTCTACGCCCTACCCGAACCCCTCCCCGAACCCGTACCCTAAGCCATACCCTAACCCTCACCCTAACCCTAACCCTAACCCTAAGCTACCCTTGACTGCTTCTGCCTCCAATAGATTTCCTAAGCACTAGTGTTTTAAGGAACAGGTGAAAAAGAGAATCCTAATGTGATTTCTTGATAATGGGTGTGTTCCTTATCTTCTCCTCGTGTCTAAACTCTTCTCCATGGCTGGACCCCCAAATAATATTCCTTTATGTGCTAAGGGGTATCTAGAGAGTGTGATTGGTTTAATAACTAACCTCACCCTAACACGTACCCTAACCCTAACCCCTACCCTAACCCTAACGCGTACACTAATCCTAACCCGTACCCTAAACCGAGCCCTAACCATAACACTAACCCTAACCCTAACCCTAACCAATACCCTACGCCCTACCCGAACCCCTCCCCGAACCCGTACCCTAAGCCATACCCTAGACCTCACCCTAACCCTAACCCTAACCCTAAGCTACCCTTGACTGCTTCTGCCTCCAATAGATTTCCTAAGCACTAGTGTTTTAAGGACCAGGTTAAAAAGAGAATCCTAATGTGATTTCGTGATAATGGGTGTGTTCCTTATCTTCTCCTAGTGTCTAAACTCTTCTCCATGGCTGGACCTCCAAGTAATATTCCTTTACGTGCTAAGGGGTATATAGACAGTGGGATAGGTTTAATAACTACGCTCACCCTAACGCGTACCCTAACCCTAACCCCTATCCTAACCGTAACGCGTACCCTAATCCTAACCCGTACCCTAAACCGAGCCCTAAACCTAACACTAGCCCTAACCCTAACCCTAACCCATACCCTACGCCCTACCCGAACCCCTCCCCGAACCCGTACCCTAAGCCATACCCTAGCCCTCACCCTAACCCTAACACTAACCCTAAGCTACCCTTGACTGCTTCTGCCTCCAATAGATTTCCTAAGCACTAGTGTTTTAAGGAACAGGTTAAAAAGAGAATCCTAATATGATTTCGTGATAATGGGTGTGTTCCTTATCTTCTCCTCGTGTCTAAACTATTCTCCATGGCTGGACCCCCAAATAATATTCCTTTAAGTGCTAAGGGGTATCTAGAGAGTGGGATAGGTTTAATAACTACCCTCACCCTAACGCGTACCCTAACCCTAACCCCTACCCTAACCCTAACGCGTACACTAATCCTAACCCGTACCCTAAACCGAGCCCTAAACCTAACACTAGCCCTAACCCTAACCCTAACCCATACCATACGCCCTACCCGAACCCCTCCCCGAACCCGTACCGTAAGCCGTACCCTAACCCTCACCCTAACCCTAACCCTAACCCTAAGCTACCCTTGACTGCTTCTGCCTCCAATAGATTTCCTAAGCACTAGTGTTTTAAGGAACAGGTTAAAAAGAGAATCCTAATGTGATTTCTTGATAATGGGTGTGTTCCTTATCTTCTCCTAGTGTGTAAACTCTTCTCCATGGCTGGACCACCAAATAATATTCCTTTAGGTGCTAAGGGGTATCTACAGAGTGGGATAGGTTTAATAACTAACCTCACCCTATCGCGTACCCTAACCCTAACCCCTACCCTAACACTAACACGTACCCTAATCCTAACCCGTACCCTAAACCGAGCCCTAACCCTAACACTAAACCTAACCCTAACCCTAACCCATACCCTACGCCCTACCCGAACCCCTCCCCGAACCCGTACCCTAAGCCATACCCTAACCCTCACCCTAACCCTAACCCTAACCCTAAGCTACCCTTGACTGCTTCTGCCTCCAATAGATTTCCTAAGCACTAGTGTTTTAAGGAACAGGTGAAAAAGAGAGTCCTAATGTGATTTCTTGATAATGGGTGTGTTCCTTATCTTCTCCTAGTGTCTAAACTCTTCTCCATGGTTGGACCCCCAAATAATATTACTTTACGTGCTAAGGGGTTTCTAGAGAGTGTGATAGGTTTAATAACTACCCGCACCCTAATGCGTACCCTAACCCTAACCCCTACCCTAACCCTAACGCGTACCCTAATCCGAACCCATACCCTAAACCGAGCCCTAACCCTAACACTAGCCCTAACCCTATACCTAACCCATACCCTACGCCCTACCCGAACCCCTCCCCGAACCCGTACCCTAAGCCATACCCTAACCCTCACCCTAACCCTAACCCTAACCCTAAGCTACCCTTGACTGCTTCTGCCTCCAATAGATTTCCTAAGCACTAGTGTTTTAAGGAACAGGTTAAAAAGAGAATCCTAATGTGATTTCGTGATAATGGGTGTGTTCCTTATCTTCTCCTAGTGTCTAAACTCTTCTCCATGGCTGGACCCCCAATAATATTCCTGTACGTGCTAAGGGGTATCTAGAGAGTGGGATAGGTTTAATAACTACCCTCACCCTAACGCGTACACTAACCCTAAACCCTACCCTAACCCTAACGCGTACCCTAATCCTAACCCGTACCCTAAACCGATCCCTAACCCTAACAATAACCCTAACCCTAACCCTAACCCTAACCCTAACCCTAACCCATACCCTACGCCCTACCCGAACCCCTCCCCGAACCCGTACCCTAAGCCGTACCCTAACCCTCACCCTAACCCTAACCCTAACCCTAAGCTACCCTTGACGGCTTCTGCCTCCAATAGATTTCCTAAGCACTAGTGTTTTAAGGAACAGGTTAAAAAGAGAATCCTAATGTGATTTCTTGATAATGGGTGTGTTCCTTATCTTCTCCTAGTGTCTAAACTCTTCTCCATGGCTGGACCCCCAAATAATATTCCTTTACGTGCTAAGGGGTATCTAGAGAGTGGGATAGGTTTAATAACTACCCTCACCCTAAAGCGTACCCTTACCCTAACCACTACCCTAACACTAACGCGTACCCTAATCCTAACCCGTACCCTTAACCGAGCCCTAACCCTAACACTAACCCTAACCCTAAACCTAACCCTAACCCATACCCTACGCCCTACCCGAACCCCTACCCGAACCCGTACCCTAAGCCGTACCCTAACCCTCACCCTAACCCTAACCCTAACCCTAAGCTACCCTTGACTGCTTCTTCCTCCAATAGATTTCCTAAGCACTAGTGTTTTAAGGAACAGGTTAAAAAGAGAATCCTAATGTGATTTCTTGATAATGGGTGTGTTCCTTCTCTTCTCCTCGTGTCTAACCTCTTCTCCATGGCTGGACCCCCAAATAATATTCCTTTACGTGCTAAGGGGTATCTAGAGAGTGGGATAGGTTTAATAACTACGCTCACCCTAACACGTACCCTAACCCTAACCCCTATCCTAACCGTAACGCGTACCCTAATCCTAACCCGTACCCTAAACCGAGCCCTAAACCTAACACTAGCCCTAACCCTAACCCTAACCCATACCCTACGCCCTACCCGAACCCCTCCCCGAACCCGTACCCTAAGCCATACCCTAGCCCTCACCCTAACCCTAACACTAACCCTAAGCTACCCTTGACTGCTTCTGCCTCCAATAGATTTCCTAAGCACTAGTGTTTTAAGGAACAGGTTAAAAAGAGAATCCTAATATGATTTCTTGATAATGGGTGTGTTCCTTATCTTCTCCTAGTGTCTAAACTCTTCTCCATGGCTGGACCCCCAAATAATATTCCTTTACGTGCTAAGGGGTATCTAGAGAGTGGGATAGGTTGAATAACTACCCTCACCCTAAAGCGTACCCTTACCCTAACCACTACCCTAACACTAACGCGTACCCTAATCCTAACCCGTACCCTTAACCGAGCCCTAACCCTAACACTAACCCTAACCCTAAACCTAACCCTAACCCATACCCTACGCCCTACCCGAACCCCTCCCCGAACCCGTACCCTAAGCCGTACCCTAACCCTCACCCTAACCCTAACCCTAACCCTAAGCTACCCTTGACTGCTTCTTCCTCCAATAGATTTCCTAAGCACTAGTGTTTTAAGGAACAGGTTAAAAAGAGAATCCTAATGTGATTTCTTGATAATGGGTGTGTTCCTTCTCTTCTCCTCGTGTCTAAACTCTTCTCCATGGCTGGACCCCCAAATAATATTCCTTTACGTGCTAAGGGGTTTCTAGAGAGTGTGATAGGTTTAATAACTAACCTCACCCTATCGCGTAACCTAACCCTAACCCCTACCCTAACACTAACATGTAACCTAATCCTAACCCGTACCCTAAACCGAGCCCTAACCCTAACACTAAACCTAACCCTAACCCTAACCCATACCCTACGCCCTACCCGAACCCCTCCCCGAACCCCTCCCCGAACCCGTACCCTAAGCCATACCCTAACCCTCACCCTAACCCTAAGCTACCCTTGACTGCTTCTGCCTCCAATAGATTTCCTAAGCACTAGTGTTTTAAGGAACAGGTGAAAAAGAGAATCCTAATGTGATTTCTTGATAATGGGTGTGTTCCTTATCTTCTCCTCGTGTCTAAACTCTTCTCCATGGTTGGACCCCCAAATAATATTCCTTTACGTGCTAAGGGGTTTCTAGAGAGTGTGATAGGTTTAATAACTACCCGCACCCTAATGCGTACCCTAACCCTAACCCCTACCCTAACCCTAACGCGTACCCTAATCCGAACCCATACCCTAAACCGAGCCCTAACCGTAACACTAGCCCTAACCCTATACCTAACCCATACCCTACGCCCTATCCGAACCCCTCCCCGAACCCGCACCCTAAGCCGTACCCTAACCCTCACCCTAACCCTAACCCTAAGCTACCCTTGACTGCTTCTTCCTCCAATAGATTTCCTAAGCACTAGTGTTTTAAGGAACAGGTTAAAAAGAGAATCCTAATGTGATTTCTTGATAATGGGTGTGTTCCTTCTCTTCTCCTCGTGTCTAAACTCTTCTCCATGGCTGGACCCCCAAATAATATTCCTTTACGTGCTAAGGGGTATCTAGAGAGTGGGATAGGTTTAATAACTACCCTCACCCTAACGCGTACCCTAACCCTAACCCCTACCCTAACCCTAACGCGTACCCTAATCCTAACCCGTACCCTAAACCGAGCCCTAACCCTAACCCTTGCCCTAACCCTAACCCTAACCCATACCCTACGCCCTACCCGAACCCCTCCCTGAACCCGTACCCTAAGCTGTACCCTAACCCTCACCCTAACCCTAACACTAACCCTAAGCTACCCTTGACTGCTTCTGCCTCCAATAGATTTCCTAAGCACTAGTGTTTTAAGGAACAGGTTAAAAAGAGAATCCTAATGTGATTTCTTGATAATGGGTGTGTTCCTTATCTTCTCCTCGTGTCTAAGCTCTTCTCCATGGCTGGACCCCCAAATAATATTCCTTTACGTGCTAAGGGGTATCTAGAGAGTGGGATAGGTTTAATAACTAACCTCACACTATCGCGTACCCTAACCCTAACCCCTACCCTAACACTAACGCGTACCCTAATCCTAACCCTTACCCTAAACCGAGCCCTAACCCTAACCCTAACCCTAATGCGTACCCTAACCCTAATCCCTACCCTAACCCTAACGTGTACCCTAATCCTAACCCGTACCCTAAACCGAGCCCTAACACTAACACTAACCCTAACCCTAACCCTAACCCATACCCTACGCCCTACCCAAACCCCTCCCCGAACCCGTACCCTAAGCCGTACCCTAACCCTCACCCTAACTCTAACCCTAATCCTAAGCTACCCTTGATTGCTTCTGCTTCCAATAGATTTCCTAAGCACTAGTGTTTTAAGGAACAGGTTAAAAAGAGAATCCTAATGTGATTTCTTGATAATGGGTGTGTTCCTTATCTTCTCCTAGTGTCTAAAATCTTCTCCATGGCTGGACCCCCAAATAATATTCCTTTACGTGCTAAGGGGTATCTAGAGAATGGGATAGGTTTAATAACTACCCTCACCCTAGTGCGTACCATAACCCTAACCCCTACCCTAACACTAACGCGTACCCTAATCCTAACCCATACCCTAAACCGAGCCCGAACCCTAACACTAACCCTAACCCTAACCCATACCCTACGCCCTACCCGAACCCCTCCCCGAAACCCGTACCGTAAGCCATACCCAGCCCTAACCCTAACCCTAACCCTAACCCTAAGCTACCCTTGACTGCTTCTGCCTCCAATAGATTTCCTAAGCACTAGTGTTTTAAAGAACAGGTTAAAAAGAGGATCCTAATGTGATTTCGTGATAATGGGTGTGTTCCTTATCTTCTCCTAGTGTCTAAACACTTCTCCATGGCTGGACCCCCAAATAATATTCCTTTACGTGCTAAGGGGTATCTAGAGAGTGGGATTGGTTTAATAACTAACCTCACCCTATCGCGTACCCTAACCCTAACCCCTACCCTAACACTAACGCGTACCCTAATCCTAACCCGTATCCTAAACCGAGCCCTAACCCTAACACTAACCCTAACCCTAACCCATACCCTAAGCCCTACCCGAACCCCTCCCCGAACCCGTACCCTAAGCCGTACCCTAACCCTCACCCTAACCCTAACCCTAACACTAAGCTACCCTTGACTGCTTCTGCCTCCAATAGATTTCCTAAGCACTAGTGTTTTAAGGAAAAGGTTAAAAAGTGAATCCTAATGTGATTTCTTGATAATGGGTGTGTTCCTTATCTTCTCCTAGTGTCTAAACTCTTCTCCATGGCTGGACCCCCAAATAATATTCCTTTACGTGCTAAGGGGTATCTAGAGAGTGGGATAGGTTTAATAACTAACCTCACCCTATTGCGTACCCTAACCCTAACCCCTACCCTAACACTCACGCGTAACCTAATCCTAACCCGTACCCTAAACCGAGCCCTAACCCTAACACTAGCGCTAACCCTAACCCTAACCCATACCCTACGCCCTACCCGAACCCCTCCCCGAACCCGTACCCTAAGCCGTACCCTAACCCTCACCCTAAACCTAACCCTAACCCTAAGCTACCCTTGACTGCTTCTGCCTCCAATAGGATTCCTAAGCACTAGTGTTTTCAGGAACAGGTTAAAAAGAGAATCCTAATGTGATTTCTTGATAATGGGTGTGTTCCTTATCTTCTCCTAGTGTCTAAGCTCTTCTCCATGGCTGGACCCCCAAATAATATTCCTTTACGTGCTAAGGGGTATCTAGAGAGTGGGATAGGTTTAATAACTACTCTCACCCTAAAGCGTACCCTAACCCTAACCGCTACCCTAACCCTAACGTGTACCCTAATCCTAACCCGTACCCTAAACCGAGCCCTAACACTAACACTAACCTTAACCCTAAACCTAACCCATACCCTACGCCCTACCCAAACCCCTCCCCGAACGCGTACCCTAATCCGTACCCTAACCCTCACCCTAACTCTAACCCTAACCCTAAGCTACCCTTGATTGCTTCTGCCTCCAAAAGATTTCCTAAGCACTAGTGTTTTAAGGAACAGGTTAAAAAGAGAATCCTAATGTGATTTCTTGATAATGGGTGTGTTCCTTATCTTCTCCTAGTGTCTAAACTCTTCTCCATGGCTGGACCCCCAAATAATATTCCTTTACGTGCTAAGGGGTATCTAGAGAGTGGGATAGGTTTAATAACTACCCTCACCCTAGTGCGTACCATAACCCTAACCCCTACCCTAACACTAACGCGTACCCTAATCCTAACCCGTACCCTAAACCGAGCCCTAACCCTAACTCTAGCCCTAACCCTAACCCTAACCCATACCCTACGCCCTACCCGAACCCCTCCCCGAACCCGTACCCTAAGCCGTACCCTAACCCTCACCCTAACCCTAACCCTAACCCTAAGCTACCCTTGACTGCTTCTGCCACCAATAGATTTCCTAAGCACTAGTGTTTTAAGGTACAGGTTAAAAAGAGAATCCTAATGTGATTTCTTGATAATGGGTGTGCTCCTTATCTTCTCCTAGTGTCTAAACTCTTCTCCATGGCTGGACCCCAAATAATATTCCTTTACGTGCTAAGGGGTATCTAGAGAGTGTGATAGGTTTAATAACTACCCTCACCCTAACGCGTACGCTAACCCTAACCCCTACCCGAACCCTAACGCGTACCCTAATCCTAACCCGTACCCTAAACCGAGCCCTAACCCTAACACTAACCCTAACCCTAACCCTAACCCATACCCTACGCCCTACCCGAACCCGTACCCTAAGCCATACCCTAACCCTCACCCTAACCCTAACCCTAACCCTAAGCTACTCTTGACTGCTTCTGCCTCCAATAGATTTCCTAAGCACTAGTGTTTTAAGGAACAGGTTAAAAAGAGAATCCTAATGTGATTTCTTGATAATGGGTGTGTTCCTTATCTTCTCCTAGTGTCTAAACTCTTTTCCATGGCTGGACCCCCAAATAATATTCCTTTACGTGCTCAGGGGTATCTAGAGAGTGGGATAGGTTTAATAACTACCCTCACCCTAGTGCGTACCATAACCCTAACCCCTACCCTAACACTAACGCGTACCCTAATCCTAACCCGTACCCTAAACCGAGCCCGAACCCTAACCCTAACCCTAACCCTAACCCTAACCCTAACCCTAACCCTAAGCTACCCTTGACTGCTTCTGCCTCCAATTGATTTCCTAAGCACTAGTGTTTTAAGGAACAGGTTAAAAAGAGAATCCTAATGTGATTTCGTGATAATGGGTGTGTTCCTTATATTTTCCTAGAATCTAAACACTTCTCCATGACTGGACCCCCAAATAATATTCCTTTACGTGCTAGGGGGTATCTAGAGAGTGGGATAGGTTTAATAACTACCCTCACCCTAATGCGTACCCTAACCCTAACACCTACCCTAACCCTAACGCATACCCTAATCCTAACCCGTACCCTAAACCGAGCCCTAACCCTAACACTTACCCTAACCCTAACCCTAACCCATACCCTACGCCCTACCCGAACACCTCCCCGAACCCGTACCCTAAGCCGTACCCTAACCCTAAACCTAACCCTAAGCTACCCTTGACTGCTTCTGCCTCCAATAGATTTCCTAAGCACTAGTGTTTTAAGGAACAGGTTAAAAAGAGAATCCTAATGTGATTTCTTGATAATGGGTGTGTTCCTTATCTTCTCCTCGTGTCTAAACTCTTCTCCATGGCTGGACCCCCAAATAATATTCCTTTACGTGCTAAGGGGTATCTAGAGAGTGGGATAGGTTGAATAACTACCCTCACCCTAAAGCGTACCCTTACCCTAACCACTACCCTAACACTAACGCGTACCCTAATCCTAACCCGTACCCTTAACCGAGCCCTAACCCTAACACTAACCCTAACCCTAAACCTAACCCTAACCCTTACCCTACGCCCTACCCGAACCCCTCCCCGAACCCGTACCCTAAGCCGTACCCTAACCCTCACCCTAACCCTAACCCTAACCCTAAGCTACCCTTGACTGCTTCTTCCTCCAATAGATTTCCTAAGCACTAGTGTTTTAAGGAAAAGGTTAAAAAGAGAATCCTAATGTGATTTCTTGATAATGGGTGTGTTCCTTCTCTTCTCCTCGTGTCTAAACTCTTCTCCATGGCTGGACCCCCAAATAATATTCCTTTACGTGCTAAGGGGTTTCTAGAGAGTGTGATAGGTTTAATAACTAACCTCACCCTATCGCGTACCCTAACCCTAACCCCTACCCTAACACTAACATGTACCCTAATCCTAACCCGTACCCTAAACCGAGCCCTAACCCTAACACTAAACCTAACCCTAACCCTAACCCATACCCTACGCCCTACCCGAACCCCTCCCCGAACCCCTCCCCGAACCCGTACCCTAAGCCATACCCTAACCCTCACCCTAACCCTAAGCTACCCTTGACTGCTTCTGCCTCCAATAGATTTCCTAAGCACTAGTGTTTTAAGGAACAGGTGAAAAAGAGAATCCTAATGTGATTTCTTGATAATGGGTGTGTTCCTTATCTTCTCCTCGTGTCTAAACTCTTCTCCATGGTTGGACCCCCAAATAATATTCCTTTACGTGCTAAGGGCTTTCTAGAGAGTGTGATAGGTTTAATAACTACCCGCACCCTAATGCGTACCCTAACCCTAACCCCAACCCTAACCCTAACGCGTACCCTAATCCGAACCCATACCCTAAACCGAGCCCTAACCGTAACACTAGCCCTAACCCTATACCTAACCCATACCCTACGCCCTATCCGAACCCCTCCCCGAACCCGCACCCTAAGCCGTACCCTAACCCTCACCCTAACACTAACCCTAAGCTACCCTTGACTGCTTCTTCCTCCAATAGATTTCCTAAGCACTAGTGTTTTAAGGAACAGGTTAAAAAGAGAATCCTAATGTGATTTCTTGATAATGGGTGTGTTCCTTCTCTTCTCCTCGTGTCTAAACTCTTCTCCATGGCTGGACCCCCAAATAATATTCCTTTACGTGCTAAGGGGTATCTAGAGAGTGGGATAGGTTTAATAACTACCCTCACCCTAACGCGTACCCTAACCCTAACCCCTACCCTAACCCTAACGCGTACCCTAATCCTAACCCGTACCCTAAACCGAGCCCTAACCCTAACCCTTGCCCTAACCCTAACCCTAACCCATACCCTACGCCCTACCCGAACCCCTCCCTGAACCCGTACCCTAAGCTGTACCCTAACCCTCACCCTAACCCTAACACTAACCCTAAGCTACCCTTGACTGCTTCTGCCTCCAATAGATTTCCTAAGCACTAGTGTTTTAAGGAACAGGTTAAAAAGAGAATCCTAATGTGATTTCTTGATAATGGGTGTGTTCCTTATCTTCTCCTCGTGTCTAAGCTCTTCTCCATGGCTGGACCCCCAAATAATATTCCTTTACGTGCTAAGGGGTATCTAGAGAGTGGGATAGGTTTAATAACTAACCTCACACTATCGCGTACCCTAACCCTAACCCCTACCCTAACACTAACGCGTACCCTAATCCTAACCCTTACCCTAAACCGAGCCCTAACCCTAACCCTAACCCTAATGCGTACCCTAACCCTAATCCCTACCCTAACCCTAACGTGTACCCTAATCCTAACCCGTACCCTAAACCGAGCCCTAACCCTAACACTAGCGCTAATCCTAACCCTAACCCATACCCTACGCCCTACCCGAACCCCTCCCCGAACCCGTACCCTAAGCCGTACCCTAACCCTCACCCTAAACCTAACCCTAACCCTAAGTTCCCCTTGACTGCTTCTGCCTCCAATAGATTTCCTAAGCACTAGTGTTTTAAGGAACAGGTTAAAAAGAGAATCCTAATGTGATTTCTTGATAATGGGTGTTTTCCTTATCTTCTCCTAGTGTCTAAGCTATTCTCCATTGCAGGACCCCCAAATAATATTCCTTTACGAGCTAAGGGGTATCTAGAGAGTGGGATAGGTTTAATAACTACTCTCACCCTAAAGCGTACCCTAACCCTAACCGCTACCCTAACCATAATGCGTACCCTAATCCTAACCCGTACCCTAAACCGAGCCCTAACACTAACACTAACCCTAACCCTAACCCTAACCCATACCCTACGCCCTACCCAAACCCCTCCCCGAACCCGTACCCTAAGCCGTACCCTAACCCTCACCCTAACTCTAACCCTAATCCTAAGCTACCCTTGATTGCTTCTGCTTCCAATAGATTTCCTAAGCACTAGTGTTTTAAGGAACAGGTTAAAAAGAGAATCCTAATGTGATTTCTTGATAATGGGTGTGTTCCTTATCTTCTCCTAGTGTCTAAAATCTTCTCCATGCCTGGACCCCCAAATAATATTCCTTTACGTGCTAAGGGGTATCTAGAGAATGGGATAGGTTTAATAACTACCCTCACCCTAGTGCGTACCATAACCCTAACCCCTACCCTAACACTAACGCGTACCCTAATCCTAACCCATACCCTAAACCGAGCCGAACCCTAACACTAACCCTAACCCTAACCCATACCCTACGCCCTACCCGAACCCCTCCCCGAAACCCGTACCGTAAGCCATACCCAGCCCTAACCCTAACCCTAACCCTAACCCTAAGCTACCCTTGACTGCTTCTGCCTCCAATAGATTTCCTAAGCACTAGTGTTTTAAAGAACAGGTTAAAAAGAGGATCCTAATGTGATTTCGTGATAATGGGTGTGTTCCTTATCTTCTCCTAGTGTCTAAACACTTCTCCATGGCTGGACCCCCAAATAATATTCCTTTACGTGCTAAGGGGTATCTAGAGAGTGGGATTGGTTTAATAACTAACCTCACCCTATCGCGTACCCTAACCCTAACCCCTACCCTAACACTAACGCGTACCCTAATCCTAACCCGTATCCTAAACCGAGCCCTAACCCTAACACTAACCCTAACCCTAACCCATACCCTAAGCCCTACCCGAACCCCTCCCCGAACCCGTACCCTAAGCCGTACCCTAACCCTCACCCTAACCCTAACCCTAACACTAAGCTACCCTTGACTGCTTCTGCCTCCAATAGATTTCCTAAGCACTAGTGTTTTAAGGAAAAGGTTAAAAAGAGAATCCTAATGTGATTTCTTGATAATGGGTGTGTTCCTTATCTTCTCCTAGTGTCTAAACTCTTCTCCATGGCTGGACCCCCAAATAATATTCCTTTACGTGCTAAGGGGTATCTAGAGAGTGGGATAGGTTTAATAACTAACCTCACCCTATTGCGTACCCTAACCCTAACCCCTACCCTAACACTCACGCGTAACCTAATCCTAACCCGTACCCTAAACCGAGCCCTAACCCTAACACTAGCGCTAACCCTAACCCTAACCCATACCCTACGCCCTACCCGAACCCCTCCCCGAACCCGTACCCTAAGCCGTACCCTAACCCTCACCCTAAACCTAACCCTAACCCTAAGCTACCCTTGACTGCTTCTGCCTCCAATAGGATTCCTAAGCACTAGTGTTTTCAGGAACAGGTTAAAAAGAGAATCCTAATGTGATTTCTTGATAATGGGTGTGTTCCTTATCTTCTCCTAGTGTCTAAGCTCTTCTCCATGGCTGGACCCCCAAATAATATTCCTTTACGTGCTAAGGGGTATCTAGAGAGTGGGATAGGTTTAATAACTACTCTCACCCTAAAGCGTACCCTAACCCTAACCGCTACCCTAACCCTAACGCGTACCCTAATCCTAACCCGTACCCTAAACCGAGCCCTAACACTAACACTAACCTTAACCCTAAACCTAACCCATACCCTACGCCCTACCCAAACCCCTCCCCGAACCCGTACCCTAATCCGTACCCTAACCCTCACCCTAACTCTAACCCTAACCCTAAGCTACCCTTGATTGCTTCTGCCTCCAAAAGATTTCCTAAGCACTAGTGTTTTAAGGAACAGGTTAAAAAGAGAATCCTAATGTGATTTCTTGATAATGGGTGTGTTCCTTATCTTCTCCTAGTGTCTAAACTCTTCTCCATGGCTGGACCCCCAAATAATATTCCTTTACGTGCTAAGGGGTATCTAGAGAGTGGGATAGGTTTAATAACTACCCTCACCCTAGTGCGTACCATAACCCTAACCCCTACCCTAACACTAACGCGTACCCTAATCCTAACCCGTACCCTAAACCGAGCCCTAACCCTAACTCTAGCCCTAACCCTAACCCTAACCCATACCCTACGCCCTACCCGAACCCCTCCCCGAACCCGTACCCTAAGCCGTACCCTAACCCTCACCCTAACCCTAACCCTAACCCTAAGCTACCCTTGACTGCTTCTGCCACCAATAGATTTCCTAAGCACTAGTGTTTTAAGGTACAGGTTAAAAAGAGAATCCTAATGTGATTTCTTGATAATGGGTGTGCTCCTTATCTTCTCCTAGTGTCTAAACTCTTCTCCATGGCTGGACCCCCAAATAATATTCCTTTACGTGCTAAGGGGTATCTAGAGAGTGTGATAGGTTTAATAACTACCCTCACCCTAACGCGTACGCTAACCCTAACCCCTACCCTAACACTAACGCGTACCCTAATCCTAACCCGTACCCTAAACCGAGCCCTAACCCTAACACTAACCCTAACCCTAACCCTAACCCATACCCTACGCCCTACCCGAACCCGTACCCTAAGCCATACCCTAACCCTCACCCTAACCCTAACCCTAACCCTAAGCTACTCTTGACTGCTTCTGCCTCCAATAGATTTCCTAAGCACTAGTGTTTTAAGGAACAGGTTAAAAAGAGAATCCTAATGTGATTTCTTGATAATGGGTGTGTTCCTTATCTTCTCCTAGTGTCTAAACTCTTTTCCATGGCTGGACCCCCAAATAATATTCCTTTACGTGCTCAGGGGTATCTAGAGAGTGGGATAGGTTTAATAACTACCCTCACCCTAGTGCGTACCATAACCCTAACCCCTACCCTAACACTAACGCGTACCCTAATCCTAACCCGTACCCTAAACCGAGCCCGAACCCTAACCCTAACCCTAACCCTAATCCTAACCCTAACCCTAACCCTAACCCTAAGCTACCCTTGACTGCTTCTGCCTCCAATTGATTTCCTAAGCACTAGTGTTTTAAGGAACAGGTTAAAAAGAGAATCCTAATGTGATTTCGTGATAATGGGTGTGTTCCTTATATTTTCCTAGAATCTAAACACTTCTCCATGGCTGGACCCCCAAATAATATTCCTTTACGTGCTAGGGGGTATCTAGAGAGTGGGATAGGTTTAATAACTACCCTCACCCTAATGCGTACCCTAACCCTAACACCTACCCTAACCCTAACGCATACCCTAATCCTAACCCGTACCCTAAACCGAGCCCTAACCCTAACACTTACCCTAACCCTAACCCTAACCCATACCCTACGCCCTACCCGAACACCTCCCCGAACCCGTACCCTAAGCCGTACCCTAACCCTAAACCTAACCCTAAGCTACCCTTGACTGCTTCTGCCTCCAATAGATTTCCTAAGCACTAGTGTTTTAAGGAACAGGTTAAAAAGAGAATCCTAATGTGATTTCTTGATAATGGGTGTGTTCCTTATCTTCTCCTCGTGTCTAAACTCTTCTCCATGGCTGGACCCCCAAATAATATTCCTTTACGTGCTAAGGGGTATCTAGAGAGTGTGATAGGTTTAATAACTACCCTCACCCTAACGCGTACGCTAACCCTAACCCCTACCCTAACCCTAACGCGTACCCTAATCCTAACCCGTACCCTAAACCGAGCCCTAACCCTAACACTAACCCTAACCCTAACCCTAACCCATACCCAACGCCCTACCCGAACCCGTACCCTAAGCCATACCCTAACCCTCACCCTAACCCTAACCCTAACCCTAAGCTACTCTTGACTGCTTCTGCCTCCAATAGATTTCCTAAGCACTAGTGTTTTAAGGAACAGGTTAAAAAGAGAATCCTAATGTGATTTCTTGATAATGGGTGTGTTCCTTATCTTCTCCTAGTGTCTAAACTCTTCTCCATGGCTGGACCCCCAAATAATATTCCTTTACGTGCTAAGGGATATCTAGAGAGTGGGATAGGTTTAATAAGTAACCTCACCCTATCGCATACCCTAACCCTAACCCCTACCCTAACCCTAACGCGTACCCTAATCCTAACCCGTACCCTAAACCGAGCCCTAACCCTAACACTAACCCTAACCCTAACCCTAACCCATACACTACGCCCTACCCGAACCCCTCCCCGAACCCGTACCCTAAGCCATACCCTAACCCTAACCCTAACCCTAAGCTACCCTTGACTGCTTCTGCCTCCAATAGATTTCCTAAGCACTACTGTTTTAAGGAACAGGTTAAAAAGAGAATCCTAATGTGATTTCTTGATAATGGGTGTGTTCCTTATCTTCTCCTCGTGTCTAAGCTCTTCTCCATGGCTGGACCCCCAAATAATATTCCTTTACGTGCTAAGGGGTATCTAGAGAGTGGGATAGGTTTAATAACTAACCTCACACTATCGCGTACCCTAACCCTAACCCCTACCCTAACACTAACGCGTACCCTAATCCTAACCCTTACCCTAAACCGAGCCCTAACCCTAACCCTAACCCTAATGCGTACCCTAACCCTAACCCCTACCCTAACCCTAATGCGTACCCTAATCCTAACCCGTACCCTAAACCGAGCCCTAACCCTAACACTAGCGCTAACCCTAACACTAACCCATACCCTACGCCCTACCCGAACCCCTCCCCGAACCCGTACCCTAAACCGTACCCTAACCCTCACCCTAAACCTAACCCTAACCCTAAGTTCCCCTTGACTGCTTCTGCCTCCAATAGATTTCCTAAGCACTAGTGTTTTAAGGAACAGGTTAAAAAGAGAATCCTAATGTGATTTCTTGATAATGGGTGTTTTCCTTATCTTCTCCTAGTGTCTAAGCTATTCTCCATTGCAGGACCCCCAAATAATATTCCTTTACGTGCTAAGGGGTATCTAGAGAGTGGGATAGGTTTAATAACTACTCTCACCCTAAAGCGTACCCTAACCCTAACCGCTACCCTAACCATAACGCATACCCTAATCCTAACCCGTACCCTAAACCGAGCCCTAACACTAACACTAACCCTAACCCATACCCTAAGCCCTACCCAAACCCCTCCCCGAACCCGTACCCTAAGCCGTACCCTAACCCTCACCCTAACTCTAACCCTAATCCTAAGCTACCCTTGATTGCTTCTGCCTCCAATAGATTTCCTAAGCACTAGTGTTTTAAGGAACAGGTTAAAAAGAGAATCCTAATGTGATTTCTTGATAATGGGTGTGTTCCTTATCTTCTCCTAGTGTCTAAAATCTTCTCCATGGCTGGACCCCCAAATAATATTCCTTTACGTGCTAAGGGGTATCTAGAGAGTGGGATAGGTTTAATAACTACCCTCACCCTAGTGCGTACCATAACCCTAACCCCTACCCTAACACTAACGCGTACCCTAATCCTAACCCGTACCCTAAACCGAGCCCGAACCCTAACACTAACCCTAACCCTAACCCATACCCTACGCCCTACCCGAACCCCTCCCCGAAACCCGTACCGTAAGCCATACTCTAAACCTAACCCTAACCCTAACCCTAACCCTAAGCTACCCTTGACTGCTTCTGCCTCCAATAGATTTCCTAAGCACTAGTGTTTTAAAGAACAGGTTAAAAAGAGGATCCTAATGTGATTTCGTGATAATGGGTGTGTTCCTTATCTTCTCCTAGTGTCTAAACACTTCTCCATGGCTGGACCCCCAAATAATATTCCTTTACGTGCTAAGGGGTATCTAGAGAGTGGGATTGGTTTAATAACTAACCTCACCCTATCGCGTACCCTAACCCTAACCCCTACCCTAACACTAACGCGTACCCTAATCCTAACCCGTATCCTAAAACGAGCCCTAACCCTAACACTAACCCTAACCCTAACCCTAACCCATACCCTAAGCCCTACCCGAACCCCTCCCCGAACCCGTACCCTAAGCCGTACCCTAACCCTCACCCTAAACCTAACCCTAACCCTAAGCTACCCTTGACTGCTTCTGCCTCCAATAGGATTCCTAAGCACTAGTGTTTTCAGGAACAGGTTAAAAAGAGAATCCTAATGTGATTTCTTGATAATGGGTGTGTTCCTTATCTTCTCCTAGTGTCTAAGCTCTTCTCCATGGCTGGACCCCCAAATAATATTCCTTTACGTGCTAAGGGGTATCTAGAGAGTGGGATAGGTTTAATAACTACTCTCACCCTAAAGCGTACCCTAACCCTAACCGCTACCCTAACCCTAACGCGTACCCTAATCCTAACCCGCACCCTAAACCGAGCCCTAACACTAACACTAACCTTAACCCTAAACCTAACCCATACACTACGCCCTACCCAAACCCCTCCCCGAACCCGTACCCTAAGCCGTACCCTAACCCTCACCCTAACTCTAACCCTAACCCTAAGCTACCCTTGATTGCTTCTGCCTCCAAAAGATTTCCTAAGCACTAGTGTTTTAAGGAACAGGTTAAAAAGAGAATCCTAATGTGATTTCTTGATAATGGGTGTGTTCCTTATCTTCTCCTAGTGTCTAAACTCTTCTCCATGGCTGGACCCCCAAATAATATTCCTTTACGTGCTAAGGGGTATCTAGAGAGTGGGATAGGTTTAATAACTACCCTCACCCTAGTGCGTACCATAACCCTAACCCCTACCCTAACACTAACGCGTACCCTAATCCTAACCCGTACCCTAAACCGAGCCCTAACCCTAACTCTAGCCCTAACCCTAACCCTAACCCATACCTTACGCCCTACCCGAAACCCTCCCCGAACCCGTACCCTAAGCCGTACCCTAACCCTCACCCTAACCCTAACCCTAACCCTAAGCTACCCTTGACTGCTTCTGCCACCAATAGATTTCCTAAGCACTAGTGTTTTAAGGTACAGGTTAAAAAGAGAATCCTAAAGTGATTTCTTGATAATGGGTGTGCTCCTTATCTTCTCCTAGTGTCTAAACTCTTCTCCATGGCTGGACCCCCAAATAATATTCCTTTACGTGCTAAGGGGTATCTAGAGAGTGTGATAGGTTTAATAACTACCCTCACCCTAACGCGTACGCTAACCCTAACCCCTACCCTAACCCTAACGCGTACCCTAATCCTAACCCGTACCCTAAACCGAGCCCTAACCCTAACACTAACCCTAACACTAACCCTAACCCATACCCTACGCCCTACCCGAACCCGTACCCTAAGCCATACCCTAACCCTCACCCTAACCCTAACCCTAACCCTAAGCTACTCTTGACTGCTTCTGCCTCCAATAGATTTCCTAAGCACTAGTGTTTTAAGGAACAGGTTAAAAAGAGAATCCTAATGTGATTTCTTGATAATGGGTGTGTTCCTTATCTTCTCCTAGTGTCTAAACTCTTCTCCATGGCTGGACCCCCAAATAATATTCCTTTACGTGCTAAGGGGTATCTAGAGAGTGGGATAGGTTTAATAACTACTCTCACCCTAAAGTGTACCCTAACCCTAACCGCTACCCTAACCATAACGCATACCCTAATCCTAACCCGTACCCTAAACCGAGCCCTAACACTAACACTAACCCTAACCCATACCCTACGCCCTACCCAAACCCCTCCCCGAACCCGTACCCTAAGCCGTACCCTAACCCTCACCCTAACTCTAACCCTAATCCTAAGCTACCCTTGATTGCTTCTGCCTCCAATAGATTTCCTAAGCACTAGTGTTTTAAGGAATAGGTTAAAAAGAGAATCCTAATGTGATTTCTTGATAATGGGTGTGTTCCTTATCTTCTCCTAGTGTCTAAAATCTTCTCCATGGCTGGACCCCCAAATAATATTCCTTTACGTGCTAAGGGGTATCTAGAGAGTGGGATAGGTTTAATAACTACCCTCACCCTAGTGCGTACCATAACCCTAACCCCTACCCTAACACTAACGCGTACCCTAATCCTAACCCGTACCCTAAACCGAGCCCGAACCCTAACACTAACCCTAACCCTAACCCATACCCTACGCCCTACCCGAACCCCTCCCCTAAACCCGTACCGTAAGCCATACCCTAACCCTAACCCTAACCCTAACCCTAACCCTAAGCTAACCTTGACTGCTTCTGCCTCCAATAGATTTCCTAAGCACTAGTGTTTTAAAGAACAGGTTAAAAAGAGGATCCTAATGTGATTTCGTGATAATGGGTGTGTTCCTTATCTTCTCCTAGTGTCTAAACACTTCTCCATGGCTGGACCCCCAAATAATATTCCTTTACGTGCTAAGGGGTATCTAGAGAGTGGGATTGGTTTAATAACTAACCTCACCCTATCGCGTACCCTAACCCTAACCCCTACCCTAACACTAACGCGTACCCTAATCCTAACCCGTATCCTAAAACGAGCCCTAACCCTAACACTAACCCTAACCCTAACCCTAACCCATACCCTAAGCCCTACCCGAACCCCTCCCCGAACCCGTACCCTAAGCCGTACCCTAACCCTCACCCTAAACCTAACCCTAACCCTAAGCTACCCTTGACTGCTTCTGCCTCCAATAGGATTCCTAAGCACTAGTGTTTTCAGGAACAGGTTAAAAAGAGAATCCTAATGTGATTTCTTGATAATGGGTGTGTTCCTTATCTTCTCCTAGTGTCTAAGCTCTTCTCCATGGCTGGACCCCCAAATAATATTCCTTTACGTGCTAAGGGGTATCTAGAGAGTGGGATAGGTTTAATAACTACTCTCACCCTAAAGCGTACCCTAACCCTAACCGCTACCCTAACCCTAACGCGTACCCTAATCCTAACCCGCACCCTAAACCGAGCCCTAACACTAACACTAACCTTAACCCTAAACCTAACCCATACACTACGCCCTACCCAAACCCCTCCCCGAACCCGTACCCTAAGCCGTACCCTAACCCTCACCCTAACTCTAACCCTAACCCTAAGCTACCCTTGATTGCTTCTGCCTCCAAAAGATTTCCTAAGCACTAGTGTTTTAAGGAACAGGTTAAAAAGAGAATCCTAATGTGATTTCTTGATAATGGGTGTGTTCCTTATCTTCTCCTAGTGTCTAAACTCTTCTCCATGGCTGGACCCCCAAATAATATTCCTTTACGTGCTAAGGGGTATCTAGAGAGTGGGATAGGTTTAATAACTACCCTCACCCTAGTGCGTACCATAACCCTAACCCCTACCCTAACACTAACGCGTACCCTAATCCTAACCCGTACCCTAAACCGAGCCCTAACCCTAACTCTAGCCCTAACCCTAACCCTAACCCATACCTTACGCCCTACCCGAAACCCTCCCCGAACCCGTACCCTAAGCCGTACCCTAACCCTCACCATAACCCTAACCCTAACCCTAAGCTACCCTTGACTGCTTCTGCCACCAATAGATTTCCTAAGCACTAGTGTTTTAAGGTACAGGTTAAAAAGAGAATCCTAAAGTGATTTCTTGATAATGGGTGTGCTCCTTATCTTCTCCTAGTGTCTAAACTCTTCTCCATGGCTGGACCCCCAAATAATATTCCTTTACGTGCTAAGGGGTATCTAGAGAGTGTGATAGGTTTAATAACTACCCTCACCCTAACGCGTACGCTAACCCTAACCCCTACCCTAACCCTAACGCGTACCCTAATCCTAACCCGTACCCTAAACCGAGCCCTAACCCTAACACTAACCCTAACACTAACCCTAACCCATACCCTACGCCCTACCCGAACCCGTACCCTAAGCCATACCCTAACCCTCACCCTAACCCTAACCCTAACCCTAAGCTACTCTTGACTGCTTCTGCCTCCAATAGATTTCCTAAGCACTAGTGTTTTAAGGAACAGGTTAAAAAGAGAATCCTAATGTGATTTCTTGATAATGGGTGTGTTCCTTATCTTCTCCTAGTGTCTAAACTCTTCTCCATGGCTGGACCCCCAAATAATATTCCTTTACGTGCTAAGGGGTATCTAGAGAGTGGGATAGGTTTAATAACTACTCTCACCCTAAAGTGTACCCTAACCCTAACCGCTACCCTAACCATAACGCATACCCTAATCCTAACCCGTACCCTAAACCGAGCCCTAACACTAACACTAACCCTAACCCATACCCTACGCCCTACCCAAACCCCTCCCCGAACCCGTACCCTAAGCCGTACCCTAACCCTCACCCTAACTCTAACCCTAATCCTAAGCTACCCTTGATTGCTTCTGCCTCCAATAGATTTCCTAAGCACTAGTGTTTTAAGGAATAGGTTAAAAAGAGAATCCTAATGTGATTTCTTGATAATGGGTGTGTTCCTTATCTTCTCCTAGTGTCTAAAATCTTCTCCATGGCTGGACCCCCAAATAATATTCCTTTACGTGCTAAGGGGTATCTAGAGAGTGGGATAGGTTTAATAACTACCCTCACCCTAGTGCATACCATAACCCTAACCCCTACCCTAACACTAACGCGTACCCTAATCCTAACCCGTACCCTAAACCGAGCCCGAACCCTAACACTAACCCTAACCCTAACCCATACCCTACGCCCTACCCGAACCCCTCCCCTAAACCCGTACCGTAAGCCATACCCTAACCCTAACCCTAACCCTAACCCTAACCCTAAGCTAACCTTGACTGCTTCTGCCTCCAATAGATTTCCTAAGCACTAGTGTTTTAAAGAACAGGTTAAAAAGAGGATCCTAATGTGATTTCGTGATAATGGGTGTGTTCCTTATCTTCTCCTAGTGTCTAAACACTTCTCCATGGCTGGACCCCCAAATAATATTCCTTTACGTGCTAAGGGGTATCTAGAGAGTGGGATTGGTTTAATAACTAACCTCACCCTATCGCGTACCCTAACCCTAACCCCTACCCTAACACTAACGCGTACCCTAATCCTAACCCGTATCCTAAACCGAGCCCTAACCCTAACACTAACCCTAACCCTAACCCTAACCCATACCCTAAGCCCTACCCGAACCCCTCCCCGAACCCGTACCCTAAGCCGTACCCTAACCCCCACCCTAAACCTAACCCTAACCCTAAGCTACCCTTGACTGCTTCTGCCTCCAATAGGATTCCTAAGCACTAGTGTTTTCAGGAACAGGTTAAAAAGAGAATCCTAATGTGATTTCTTGATAATGGGTGTGTTCCTTATCTTCTCCTAGTGTCTAAGCTCTTCTCCATGGCTGGACCCCCAAATAATATTCCTTTACGTGCTAAGGGGTATCTAGAGAGTGGGATAGGTTTAATAACTACTCTCACCCTAAAGCGTACCCTAACCCTAACCGCTACCCTAACCCTAACGCGTACCCTAATCCTAACCCGCACCCTAAACCGAGCCCTAACACTAACACTAACCTTAACCCTAAACCTAACCCATACACTACGCCCTACCCAAACCCCTCCCCGAACCCGTACCCTAAGCCGTACCCTAACCCTCACCCTAACTCTAACCCTAACCCTAAGCTACCCTTGATTGCTTCTGCCTCCAAAAGATTTCCTAAGCACTAGTGTTTTAAGGAACAGGTTAAAAAGAGAATCCTAATGTGATTTCTTGATAATGGGTGTGTTCCTTATCTTCTCCTAGTGTCTAAACTCTTCTCCATGGCTGGACCCCCAAATAATATTCCTTTACGTGCTAAGGGGTATCTAGAGAGTGGGATAGGTTTAATAACTACCCTCACCCTAGTGCGTACCATAACCCTAACCCCTACCCTAACACTAACGCGTACCCTAATCCTAACCCGTACCCTAAACCGAGCCCTAACCCTAACTCTAGCCCTAACCCTAACCCTAACCCATACCTTACGCCCTACCCGAACCCCTCCCCGAACCCGTACCCTAAGCCGTACCCTAACCCTCACCCTAACCCTAACCCTAACCCTAAGCTACCCTTGACTGCTTCTGCCACCAATAGATTTCCTAAGCACTAGTGTTTTAAAGAACAGGTTAAAAAGAGGATCCTAATGTGATTTCGTGATAATGGGTGTGTTCCTTTTCTTCTCCTAGTGTCTAAACACTTCTCCATGGCTGGACCCCCAAATAATATTCCTTTACGTGCTAAGGGGTATCTAGAGAGTGGGATTGGTTTAATAACTAACCTCACCCTATCGCGTACCCTAACCCTAACCCCTACCCTAACACTAACGCGTACCCTAATCCTAACCCGTATCCTAAACCGAGCCCTAACCCTAACACTAACCCTAACCCTAACCCTAACCCATACCCTAAGCCCTACCCGAACCCCTCCCCGAACCCGTACCCTAAGCCGTACCCTAACCCTCACCCTAAACCTAACCCTAACCCTAAGCTACCCTTGACTGCTTCTGCCTCCAATAGGATTCCTAAGCACTAGTGTTTTCAGGAACAGGTTAAAAAGAGAATCCTAATGTGATTTCTTGATAATGGGTGTGTTCCTTATCTTCTCCTAGTGTCTAAGCTCTTCTCCATGGCTGGACCCCCAAATAATATTCCTTTACGTGCTAAGGGGTATCTAGAGAGTGGGATAGGTTTAATAACTACTCTCACCCTAAAGCGTACCCTAACCCTAACCGCTACCCTAACCCTAACGCGTACCCTAATCCTAACCCGCACCCTAAACCGAGCCCTAACACTAACACTAACCTTAACCCTAAACCTAACCCATACACTACGCCCTACCCAAACCCCTCCCCGAACCCGTACCCTAAGCCGTACCCTAACCCTCACCCTAACTCTAACCCTAACCCTAAGCTACCCTTGATTGCTTCTGCCTCCAAAAGATTTCCTAAGCACTAGTGTTTTAAGGAACAGGTTAAAAAGAGAATCCTAATGTGATTTCTTGATAATGGGTGTGTTCCTTATCTTCTCCTAGTGTCTAAACTCTTCTCCATGGCTGGACCCCCAAATAATATTACTTTACGTGCTAAGGGGTATCTAGAGAGTGGGATAGGTTTAATAACTACCCTCACCCTAGTGCGTACCATAACCCTAACCCCTACCCTAACACTAACGCGTACCCTAATCCTAACCCGTACCCTAAACCGAGCCCTAACCCTAACTCTAGCCCTAACCCTAACCCTAACCCATACCTTACGCCCTACCCGAAACCCTCCCCGAACCCGTACCCTAAGCCGTACCCTAACCCTCACCCTAACCCTAACCCTAACCCTAAGCTACCCTTGACTGCTTCTGCCTCCAATAGGATTCCTAAGCACTAGTGTTTTCAGGAACAGGTTAAAAAGAGAATCCTAATGTGATTTCTTGATAATGGGTGTGTTCCTTATCTTCTCCTAGTGTCTAAGCTCTTCTCCATGGCTGGACCCCCAAATAATATTCCTTTACGTGCTAAGGGGTATCTAGAGAGTGGGATAGGTTTAATAACTACTCTCACCCTAAAGCGTACCCTAACCCTAACCGCTACCCTAACCCTAACGCGTACCCTAATCCTAACCCGTACCCTAAACCGAGCCCTAACACTAACACTAACCTTAACCCTAAACCTAACCCATACCCTACGCCCTACCCAAACCCCTCCCCGAACCCGTACCCTAATCCGTACCCTAACCCTCACCCTAACTCTAACCCTAACCCTAAGCTACCCTTGATTGCTTCTGCCTCCAAAAGATTTCCTAAGCACTAGTGTTTTAAGGAACAGGTTAAAAAGAGAATCCTGATGTGATTTCTTGATAATGGGTGTGTTCCTTATCTTCTCCTAGTGTCTAAACTCTTCTCCATGGCTGGACCCCCAAATAATATTCCTTTACGTGCTAAGGGGTATCTAGAGAGTGGGATAGGTTTAATAACTACCCTCACCCTAGTGCGTACCATAACCCTAACCCCTACCCTAACACTAACGCGTACCCTAATCCTAACCCGTACCCTAAACCGAGCCCTAACCCTAACTCTAGCCCTAACCCTAACCCTAACCCATACCCTACGCCCTACCCGAACCCCTCCCCGAACCCGTACCCTAAGCCGTACCCTAACCCTCACCCTAACCCTAACCCTAACCCTAAGCTACCCTTGACTGCTTCTGCCACCAATAGATTTCCTAAGCACTAGTGTTTTAAGGTACAGGTTAAAAAGAGAATCCTAATGTGATTTCTTGATAATGGGTGTGCTCCTTATCTTCTCCTAGTGTCTAAACTCTTCTCCATGGCTGGACCCCCAAATAATATTCCTTTACGTGCTAAGGGGTATCTAGAGAGTGTGATAGGTTTAATAACTACCCTCACCCTAACGCGTACGCTAACCCTAACCCCTACCCGAACCCTAACGCGTACCCTAATCCTAACCCGTACCCTAAACCGAGCCCTAACCCTAACACTAACCCTAACCCTAACCCTAACCCATACCCTACGCCCTACCCGAACCCGTACCCTAAGCCATACCCTAACCCTCACCCTAACCCTCACCCTAACCCTAACCCTAACCCTAAGCTACTCTTGACTGCTTCTGCCTCCAATAGATTTCCTAAGCACTAGTGTTTTAAGGAACAGGTTAAAAAGAGAATCCTAATGTGATTTCTTGATAATGGGTGTGTTCCTTATCTTCTCCTAGTGTCTAAACTCTTTTCCATGGCTGGACCCCCAAATAATATTCCTTTACGTGCTCAGGGGTATCTAGAGAGTGGGATAGGTTTAATAACTACCCTCACCCTAGTGCGTACCATAACCCTAACCCCTACCCTAACACTAACGCGTACCCTAATCCTAACCCGTACCCTAAACCGAGCCCGAACCCTAACCCTAACCCTAACCCTAACCCTAACCCTAACCCTAACCCTAACCCTAAGCTACCCTTGACTGCTTCTGCCTCCAATTGATTTCCTAAGCACTAGTGTTTTAAGGAACAGGTTAAAAAGAGAATCCTAATGTGATTTCGTGATAATGGGTGTGTTCCTTATATTTTCCTAGAATCTAAACACTTCTCCATGGCTGGACCCCCAAATAATATTCCTTTACGTGCTAGGGGGTATCTAGAGAGTGGGATAGGTTTAATAACTACCCTCACCCTAATGCGTACCCTAACCCTAACACCTACCCTAACCCTAACGCATACCCTAATCCTAACCCGTACCCTAAACCGAGCCCTAACCCTAACACTTACCCTAACCCTAACCCTAACCCATACCCTACGCCCTACCCGAACACCTCCCCGAACCCGTACCCTAAGCCGTACCCTAACCCTAAACCTAACCCTAAGCTACCCTTGACTGCTTCTGCCTCCAATAGATTTCCTAAGCACTAGTGTTTTAAGGAACAGGTTAAAAAGAGAATCCTAATGTGATTTCTTGATAATGGGTGTGTTCCTTATCTTCTCCTCGTGTCTAAACTCTTCTCCATGGCTGGACCCCCAAATAATATTCCTTTACGTGCTAAGGGGTATCTAGAGAGTGTGATAGGTTTAATAACTACCCTCACCCTAACGCGTACGCTAACCCTAACCCCTACCCTAACCCTAACGCGTACCCTAATCCTAACCCGTACCCTAAACCGAGCCCTAACCCTAACACTATCCCTAACCCTAACCCTAACCCATACCCAACGCCCTACCCGAACCCGTACCCTAAGCCATACCCTAACCCTCACCCTAACCCTAACCCTAACCCTAAGCTACTCTTGACTGCTTCTGCCTCCAATAGATTTCCTAAGCACTAGTGTTTTAAGGAACAGGTTAAAAAGAGAATGCTAATGTGATTTCTTGATAATGGGTGTGTTCCTTATCTTCTCCTAGTGTCTAAACTCTTCTCCATGGCTGGACCCCCAAATAATATTCCTTTACGTGCTAAGGGATATCTAGAGAGTGGGATAGGTTTAATAAGTAACCTCACCCTATCGCATACCCTAACCCTAACCCCTACCCTAACCCTAACGCGTACCCTAATCCTAACCCGTACCCTAAACCGAGCCCTAACCCTAACACTAACCCTAACCCTAACCCTAACCCATACACTACGCCCTACCCGAACCCCTCCCCGAACCCGTACCCTAAGCCATACCCTAACCCTAACCCTAACCCTAAGCTACCCTTGACTGCTTCTGCCTCCAATAGATTTCCTAAGCACTACTGTTTTAAGGAACAGGTTAAAAAGAGAATCCTAATGTGATTTCTTGATAATGGGTGTGTTCCTTATCTTCTCCTCGTGTCTAAGCTCTTCTCCATGGCTGGACCCCCAAATAATATTCCTTTACGTGCTAAGGGGTATCTAGAGAGTGGGATAGGTTTAATAACTAACCTCACACTATCGCGTACCCTAACCCTAACCCCTACCCTAACACTAACGCGTACCCTAATCCTAACCCTTACCCTAAACCGAGCCCTAACCCTAACCCTAACCCTAATGCGTACCCTAACCCTAACCCCTACCCTAACCCTAATGCGTACCCTAATCCTAACCCGTACCCTAAACCGAGCCCTAACCCTAACACTAGCGCTAACCCTAACCCTAACCCATACCCTACGCCCTACCCGAACCCCTCCCCGAACCCGTACCCTAAACCGTACCCTAACCCTCACCCTAAACCTAACCCTAACCCTAAGTTCCCCTTGACTGCTTCTGCCTCCAATAGATTTCCTAAGCACTAGTGTTTTAAGGAACAGGTTAAAAAGAGAATCCTAATGTGATTTCTTGATAATGGGTGTTTTCCTTATCTTCTCCTAGTGTCTAAGCTATTCTCCATTGCAGGACCCCCAAATAATATTCCTTTACGTGCTAAGGGGTATCTAGAGAGTGGGATAGGTTTAATAACTACTCTCACCCTAAAGCGTACCCTAACCCTAACCGCTACCCTAACCATAACGCATACCCTAATCCTAACCCGTACCCTAAACCGAGCCCTAACACTAACACTAACCCTAACCCATACCCTACGCCCTACCCAAACCCCTCCCCGAACCCGTACCCTAAGCCGTACCCTAACCCTCACCCTAACTCTAACCCTAATCCTAAGCTACCCTTGATTGCTTCTGCCTCCAATAGATTTCCTAAGCACTAGTGTTTTAAGGAACAGGTTAAAAAGAGAATCCTAATGTGATTTCTTGATAATGGGTGTGTTCCTTATCTTCTCCTAGTGTCTAAAATCTTCTCCATGGTTGGACCCCCAAATAATATTCCTTTACGTGCTAAGGGGTATCTAGAGAGTGGGATAGGTTTAATAACTACCCTCACCCTAGTGCGTACCATAACCCTAACCCCTACCCTAACACTAACGCGTACCCTAATCCTAACCCGTACCCTAAACCGAGCCCGAACCCTAACATTAACCCTAACCCTAACCCTAACCCATACCCTACGCCCTACCCGAACCCCTCCCCGAAACCCGTACCGTAAGCCATACCCTAACCCTAACCCTAACCCTAACCCTAACCCTAAGCTACCCTTGACTGCTTCTGCCTCCAATAGATTTCCTAAGCACTAGTGTTTTAAAGAACAGGTTAAAAAGAGGATCCTAATGTGATTTCGTGATAATGGGTGTGTTCCTTATCTTCTCCTAGTGTCTAAACACTTCTCCATGGCTGGACCCCCAAATAATATTCCTTTACGTGCTAAGGGGTATCTAGAGAGTGGGATTGGTTTAATAACTAACCTCACCCTATCGCGTACCCTAACCCTAACCCCTACCCTAACACTAACGCGTACCCTAATCCTAACCCGTATCCTAAAACGAGCCCTAACCCTAACACTAACCCTAACCCTAACCCTAACCCATACCCTAAGCCCTACCCGAACCCCTCCCCGAACCCGTACCCTAAGCCGTACCCTAACCCTCACCCTAAACCTAACCCTAACCCTAAGCTACCCTTGACTGCTTCTGCCTCCAATAGGATTCCTAAGCACTAGTGTTTTCAGGAACAGGTTAAAAAGAGAATCCTAATGTGATTTCTTGATAATGGGTGTGTTCCTTATCTTCTCCTAGTGTCTAAGCTCTTCTCCATGGCTGGACCCCCAAATAATATTCCTTTACGTGCTAAGGGGTATCTAGAGAGTGGGATAGGTTTAATAACTACTCTCACCCTAAAGCGTACCCTAACCCTAACCGCTACCCTAACCCTAACGCGTACCCTAATCCTAACCCGCACCCTAAACCGAGCCCTAACACTAACACTAACCTTAACCCTAAACCTAACCCATACACTACGCCCTACCCAAACCCCTCCCCGAACCCGTACCCTAAGCCGTACCCTAACCCTCACCCTAACTCTAACCCTAACCCTAAGCTACCCTTGATTGCTTCTGCCTCCAAAAGATTTCCTAAGCACTAGTGTTTTAAGGAACAGGTTAAAAAGAGAATCCTAATGTGATTTCTTGATAATGGGTGTGTTCCTTATCTTCTCCTAGTGTCTAAACTCTTCTCCATGGCTGGACCCCCAAATAATATTCCTTTACGTGCTAAGGGGTATCTAGAGAGTGGGATAGGTTTAATAACTACCCTCACCCTAGTGCGTACCATAACCCTAACCCCTACCCTAACACTAACGCGTACCCTAATCCTAACCCGTACCCTAAACCGAGCCCTAACCCTAACTCTAGCCCTAACCCTAACCCTAACCCATACCTTACGCCCTACCCGAAACCCTACCCGAACCCGTACCCTAAGCCGTACCCTAACCCTCACCCTAACCCTAACCCTAACCCTAAGCTACCCTTGACTGCTTCTGCCACCAATAGATTTCCTAAGCACTAGTGTTTTAAGGTACAGGTTAAAAAGAGAATCCTAAAGTGATTTCTTGATAATGGGTGTGCTCCTTATCTTCTCCTAGTGTCTAAACTCTTCTCCATGGCTGGACCCCCAAATAATATTCCTTTACGTGCTAAGGGGTATCTAGAGAGTGTGATAGGTTTAATAACTACCCTCACCCTAACGCGTACGCTAACCCTAACCCCTACCCTAACCCTAACGCGTACCCTAATCCTAACCCGTACCCTAAACCGAGCCCTAACCCTAACACTAACCCTAACACTAACCCTAACCCATACCCTACGCCCTACCCGAACCCGTACCCTAAGCCATACCCTAACCCTCACCCTAACCCTAACCCTAACCCTAAGCTACTCTTGACTGCTTCTGCCTCCAATAGATTTCCTAAGCACTAGTGTTTTAAGGAACAGGTTAAAAAGAGAATCCTAATGTGATTTCTTGATAATGGGTGTGTTCCTTATCTTCTCCTAGTGTCTAAACTCTTCTCCATGGCTGGACCCCCAAATAATATTCCTTTACGTGCTAAGGGGTATCTAGAGAGTGGGATAGGTTTAATAACTACTCTCACCCTAAAGTGTACCCTAACCCTAACCGCTACCCTAACCATAACGCATACCCTAATCCTAACCCGTACCCTAAACCGAGCCCTAACACTAACACTAACCCTAACCCATACCCTACGCCCTACCCAAACCCCTCCCCGAACCCGTACCCTAAGCCGTACCCTAACCCTCACCCTAACTCTAACCCTAATCCTAAGCTACCCTTGATTGCTTCTGCCTCCAATAGATTTCCTAAGCACTAGTGTTTTAAGGAATAGGTTAAAAAGAGAATCCTAATGTGATTTCTTGATAATGGGTGTGTTCCTTATCTTCTCCTAGTGTCTAAAATCTTCTCCATGGCTGGACCCCCAAATAATATTCCTTTACGTGCTAAGGGGTATCTAGAGAGTGGGATAGGTTTAATAACTACCCTCACCCTAGTGCGTACCATAACCCTAACCCCTACCCTAACACTAACGCGTACCCTAATCCTAACCCGTACCCTAAACCGAGCCCGAACCCTAACACTAACCCTAACCCTAACCCATACCCTACGCCCTACCCGAACCCCTCCCCTAAACCCGTACCGTAAGCCATACCCTAACCCTAACCCTAACCCTAACCCTAACCCTAAGCTACCCTTGACTGCTTCTGCCTCCAATAGATTTCCTAAGCACTAGTGTTTTAAAGAACAGGTTAAAAAGAGGATCCTAATGTGATTTCGTGATAATGGGTGTGTTCCTTATCTTCTCCTAGTGTCTAAACACTTCTCCATGGCTGGACCCCCAAATAATATTCCTTTACGTGCTAAGGGGTATCTAGAGAGTGGGATTGGTTTAATAACTAACCTCACCCTATCGCGTACCCTAACCCTAACCCCTACCCTAACACTAACGCGTACCCTAATCCTAACCCGTATCCTAAACCGAGCCCTAACCCTAACACTAACCCTAACCCTAACCCTAACCCATACCCTAAGCCCTACCCGAACCCCTCCCCGAACCCGTACCCTAAGCCGTACCCTAACCCTCACCCTAAACCTAACCCTAACCCTAAGCTACCCTTGACTGCTTCTGCCTCCAATAGGATTCCTAAGCACTAGTGTTTTCAGGAACAGGTTAAAAAGAGAATCCTAATGTGATTTCTTGATAATGGGTGTGTTCCTTATCTTCTCCTAGTGTCTAAGCTCTTCTCCATGGCTGGACCCCCAAATAATATTCCTTTACGTGCTAAGGGGTATCTAGAGAGTGGGATAGGTTTAATAACTACTCTCACCCTAAAGCGTACCCTAACCCTAACCGCTACCCTAACCCTAACGCGTACCCTAATCCTAACCCGCACCCTAAACCGAGCCCTAACACTAACACTAACCTTAACCCTAAACCTAACCCATACACTACGCCCTACCCAAACCCCTCCCCGAACCCGTACCCTAAGCCGTACCCTAACCCTCACCCTAACTCTAACCCTATCCCTAAGCTACCCTTGATTGCTTCTGCCTCCAAAAGATTTCCTAAGCACTAGTGTTTTAAGGAACAGGTTAAAAAGAGAATCCTAATGTGATTTCTTGATAATGGGTGTGTTCCTTATCTTCTCCTAGTGTCTAAACCCTTCTCCATGGCTGGACCCCCAAATAATATTCCTTTACGTGCTAAGGGGTATCTAGAGAGTGGGATAGGTTTAATAACTACCCTCACCCTAGTGCGTACCATAACCCTAACCCCTACCCTAACACTAACGCGTACCCTAATCCTAACCCGTACCCTAAACCGAGCCCTAACCCTAACTCTAGCCCTAACCCTAACCCTAACCCATACCTTACGCCCTACCCGAAACCCTCCCCGAACCCGTACCCTAAGCCGTACCCTAACCCTCACCCTAACCCTAACCCTAACCCTAAGCTACCCTTGACTGCTTCTGCCTCCAATAGGATTCCTAAGCACTAGTGTTTTCAGGAACAGGTTAAAAAGAGAATCCTAATGTGATTTCTTGATAATGGGTGTGTTCCTTATCTTCTCCTAGTGTCTAAGCTCTTCTCCATGGCTGGACCCCCAAATAATATTCCTTTACGTGCTAAGGGGTATCTAGAGAGTGGGATAGGTTTAATAACTACTCTCACCCTAAAGCGTACCCTAACCCTAACCGCTACCCTAACCCTAACGCGTACCCTAATCCTAACCCGTACCCTAAACCGAGCCCTAACACTAACACTAACCTTAACCCTAAACCTAACCCATACCCTACGCCCTACCCAAACCCCTCCCCGAACCCGTACCCTAATCCGTACCCTAACCCTCACCCTAACTCTAACCCTAACCCTAAGCTACCCTTGATTGCTTCTGCCTCCAAAAGATTTCCTAAGCACTAGTGTTTTAAGGAACAGGTTAAAAAGAGAATCCTAATGTGATTTCTTGATAATGGGTGTGTTCCTTATCTTCTCCTAGTGTCTAAACTCTTCTCCATGGCTGGACCCCCAAATAATATTCCTTTACGTGCTAAGGGGTATCTAGAGAGTGGGATAGGTTTAATAACTACCCTCACCCTAGTGCGTACCATAACCCTAACCCCTACCCTAACACTAACGCGTACCCTAATCCTAACCCGTACCCTAAACCGAGCCCTAACCCTAACTCTAGCCCTAACCCTAACCCTAACCCATACCCTACGCCCTACCCGAACCCCTCCCCGAACCCGTACCCTAACCCTCACCCTAACCCTAACCCTAACCCTAAGCTACCCTTGACTGCTTCTGCCACCAATAGATTTCCTAAGCACTAGTGTTTTAAGGTACAGGTTAAAAAGAGAATCCTAATGTGATTTCTTGATAATGGGTGTGCTCCTTATCTTCTCCTAGTGTCTAAACTCTTCTCCATGGCTGGACCCCCAAATAATATTCCTTTACGTGCTAAGGGGTATCTAGAGAGTGTGATAGGTTTAATAACTACCCTCACCCTAACGCGTACGCTAACCCTAACCCCTACCCGAACCCTAACGCGTACCCTAATCCTAACCCGTACCCTAAACCGAGCCCTAACCCTAACACTAACCCTAACCCTAACCCTAACCCATACCCTACGCCCTACCCGAACCCGTACCCTAAGCCATACCCTAACCCTCACCCTAACCCTAACCCTAACCCTAAGCTACTCTTGACTGCTTCTGCCTCCAATAGATTTCCTAAGCACTAGTGTTTTAAGGAACAGGTTAAAAAGAGAATCCTAATGTGATTTCTTGATAATGGGTGTGTTCCTTATCTTCTCCTAGTGTCTAAACTCTTCTCCATGGCTGGACCCCCAAATAATATTCCTTTACGTGCTCAGGGGTATCTAGAGAGTGGGATAGGTTTAATAACTACCCTCACCCTAGTGCGTACCATAACCCTAACCCCTACCCTAACACTAACGCGTACCCTAATCCTAACCCGTACCCTAAACCGAGCCCGAACCCTAACCCAAACCCTAACCCTAACCCTAACCCTAACCCTAAGCTACCCTTGACTGCTTCTGCCTCCAATTGATTTCCTAAGCACTAGTGTTTTAAGGAACAGGTTAAAAAGAGAATCCTAATGTGATTTCGTGATAATGGGTGTGTTCCTTATATTTTCCTAGAATCTAAACACTTCTCCATGGCTGGACCCCCAAATAATATTCCTTTACGTGCTAGGGGGTATCTAGAGAGTGGGATAGGTTTAATAACTACCCTCACCCTAATGCGTACCCTAACCCTAACGCCTACCCTAACCCTAACGCATACCCTAATCCTAACACGTACCCTAAACCGAGCCCTAACCCTAACACTTACCCTAACCCTAACCCTAACCCATACCCTACGCCCTACCCGAACACCTCCCCGAACCCGTACCCTAAGCCGTACCCTAACCCTAAACCTAACCCTAAGCTACCCTTGACTGCTTCTGCCTCCAATAGATTTCCTAAGCACTAGTGTTTTAAGGAACAGGTTAAAAAGAGAATCCTAATGTGATTTCTTGATAATGGGTGTGTTCCTTATCTTCTCCTCGTGTCTAAACTCTTCTCCATGGCTGGACCCCCAAATAATATTCCTTTATGTGCTAAGGGGTATCTAGAGAGTGTGATAGGTTTAATAACTACCCTCACCCTAACGCGTACGCTAACCCTAACCCCTACCCTAACCCTAACGCGTACCCTAATCCTAACCCGTACCCTAAACCGAGCCCTAACCCTAACACTAACCCTAACCCTAACCCTAACCCATACCCAACGCCCTACCCGAACCCGTACCCTAAGCCATACCCTAACCCTCACCCTAACCCTAACCCTAACCCTAAGCTACTCTTGACTGCTTCTGCCTCCAATAGATTTCCTAAGCACTAGTGTTTTAAGGAACAGGTTAAAAAGAGAATCCTAATGTGATTTCTTGATAATGGGTGTGTTCCTTATCTTCTCCTAGTGTCTAAACTCTTCTCCATGGCTGGACCCCCAAATAATATTCCTTTACGTGCTAAGGGATATCTAGAGAGTGGGATAGGTTTAATAAGTAACCTCACCCTATCGCATACCCTAACCCTAACCCCTACCCTAACCCTAACGCGTACCCTAATCCTAACCCGTACCCTAAACCGAGCCCTAACCCTAACACTAACCCTAACCCTAACCCTAACCCATACACTACGCCCTACCCGAACCCCTCCCCGAACCCGTACCCTAAGCCATACCCTAACCCTAACCCTAACCCTAAGCTACCCTTGACTGCTTCTGCCTCCAATAGATTTCCTAAGCACTAGTGTTTTAAGGAACAGGTTAAAAAGAGAATCCTAATGTGATTTCTTGATAATGGGTGTGTTCCTTATCTTCTCCTCGTGTCTAAGCTCTTCTCCATGGCTGGACCCCCAAATAATATTCCTTTACGTGCTAAGGGGTATCTAGAGAGTGGGATAGGTTTAATAACTAACCTCACACTATCGCGTACCCTAACCCTAACCCCTACCCTAACACTAACGCGTACCCTAATCCTAACCCTTACCCTAAACCGAGCCCTAACCCTAACCCTAACCCTAATGCGTACCCTAACCCTAACCCCTACCCTAACCCTAATGCGTACCCTAATCCTAACCCGTACCCTAAACCGAGCCCTAACCCTAACACTAGCGCTAACCCTAACCCTAACCCATAGCCTACGCCCTACCCGAACCCCTCCCCGAACCCGTACCCTAAACCGTACCCTAACCCTCACCCTAAACCTAACCCTAACCCTAAGTTCCCCTTGACTGCTTCTGCCTCCAATAGATTTCCTAAGCACTAGTGTTTTAAGGAACAGGTTAAAAAGAGAATCCTAATGTGATTTCTTGATAATGGGTGTTTTCCTTATCTTCTCCTAGTGTCTAAGCTATTCTCCATTGCAGGACCCCCAAATAATATTCCTTTACGTGCTAAGGGGTATCTAGAGAGTGGGATAGGTTTAATAACTACTCTCACCCTAAAGCGTACCCTAACCCTAACCGCTACCCTAACCCTAACGCATACCCTAATCCTAACCCGCACCCTAAACCGAGCCCTAACACTAACACTAACCTTAACCCTAAACCTAACCCATACACTACGCCCTACCCAAACCCCTCCCCGAACCCGTACCCTAAGCCGTACCCTAACCCTCACCCTAACTCTAACCCTAACCCTAAGCTACCCTTGATTGCTTCTGCCTCCAAAAGATTTCCTAAGCACTAGTGTTTTAAGGAACAGGTTAAAAAGAGAATCCTAATGTGATTTCTTGATAATGGGTGTGTTCCTTATCTTCTCCTAGTGTCTAAACTCTTCTCCATGGCTGGACCCCCAAATAATATTCCTTTACGTGCTAAGGGGTATCTAGAGAGTGGGATAGGTTTAATAACTACCCTCACCCTAGTGCGTACCATAACCCTAACCCCTACCCTAACACTAACGCGTACCCTAATCCTAACCCGTACCCTAAACCGAGCCCTAACCCTAACTCTAGCCCTAACCCTAACCCTAACCCATACCTTACGCCCTACCCGAAACCCTCCCCGAACCCGTACCCTAAGCCGTACCCTAACCCTCACCCTAACCCTAACCCTAACCCTAAGCTACCCTTGACTGCTTCTGCCACCAATAGATTTCCTAAGCACTAGTGTTTTAAGGTACAGGTTAAAAAGGGAATCCTAAAGTGATTTCTTGATAATGGGTGTGCTCCTTATCTTCTCCTAGTGTCTAAACTCTTCTCCATGGCTGGACCCCCAAATAATATTCCTTTACGTGCTAAGGGGTATCTAGAGAGTGTGATAGGTTTAATAACTACCCTCACCCTAACGCGTACGCTAACCCTAACCCCTACCCTAACCCTAACGCGTACCCTAATCCTAACCCGTACCCTAAACCGAGCCCTAACCCTAACACTAACCCTAACCCTAACCCTAACCCATACCCTACGCCCTACCCGAACCCGTACCCTAAGCCATACCCTAACCCTCACCCTAACCCTAACCCTAACCCTAAGCTACTCTTGACTGCTTCTGCCTCCAATAGATTTCCTAAGCACTAGTGTTTTAAGGAACAGGTTAAAAAGAGAATCCTAATGTGATTTCTTGATAATGGGTGTGTTCCTTATCTTCTCCTAGTGTCTAAACTCTTCTCCATGGCTGGACCCCCAAATAATATTCCTTTACGTGCTAAGGGGTATCTAGAGAGTGGGATAGGTTTAATAACTACTCTCACCCTAAAGTGTACCCTAACCCTAACCGCTACCCTAACCATAACGCATACCCTAATCCTAACCCGTACCCTAAACCGAGCCCTAACACTAACACTAACCCTAACCCATACCCTACGCCCTACCCAAACCCCACCCCGAACCCGTACCCTAAGCCGTACCCTTACCCTCACCCTAACTCTAACCCTAATCCTAAGCTACCCTTGATTGCTTCTGCCTCCAATAGATTTCCTAAGCACTAGTGTTTTAAGGAATAGGTTAAAAAGAGAATCCTAATGTGATTTCTTGATAATGGGTGTGTTCCTTATCTTCTCCTAGTGTCTAAAATCTTCTCCATGGCTGGACCCCCAAATAATATTCCTTTACGTGCTAAGGGGTATCTAGAGAGTGGGATAGGTTTAATAACTACCCTCACCCTAGTGCGTACCATAACCCTAACCCCTACCCTAACACTAACGCGTACCCTAATCCTAACCCGTACCCTAAACCGAGCCCGAACCCTAACACTAACCCTAACCCTAACCCATACCCTACGCCCTACCCGAACCCCTCCCCTAAACCCGTACCGTAAGCCATACCCTAACCCTAACCCTAACCCTAACCCTAACCCTAAGCTACCCTTGACTGCTTCTGCCTCCAATAGATTTCCTAAGCACTAGTGTTTTAAAGAACAGGTTAAAAAGAGGATCCTAATGTGATTTCGTGATAATGGGTGTGTTCCTTATCTTCTCCTAGTGTCTAAACACTTCTCCATGGCTGGACCCCCAAATAATATTCCTTTATGTGCTAAGGGGTATCTAGAGAGTGGGATTGGTTTAATAACTAACCTCACCCTATCGCGTACCCTAACCCTAACCCCTACCCTAACACTAACGCGTACCCTAATCCTAACCCGTATCCTAAACCGAGCCCTAACCCTAACACTAAACCTAACCCTAACCCTAACCCATACCCTAAGCCCTACCCGAACCCCTCCCCGAACCCGTACCCTAAGCCGTACCCTAACCCTCACCCTAAACCTAACCCTAACCCTAAGCTACCCTTGACTGCTTCTGCCTCCAATAGGATTCCTAAGCACTAGTGTTTTCAGGAACAGGTTAAAAAGAGAATCCTAATGTGATTTCTTGATAATGGGTGTGTTCCTTATCTTCTCCTAGTGTCTAAGCTCTTCTCCATGGCTGGACCCCCAAATAATATTCCTTTACGTGCTAAGGGGTATCTAGAGAGTGGGATAGGTTTAATAACTACTCTCACCCTAAAGCGTACCCTAACCCTAACCGCTACCCTAACCCTAACGCGTACCCTAATCCTAACCCGCACCCTAAACCGAGCCCTAACACTAACACTAACCTTAACCCTAAACCTAACCCATACACTACGCCCTACCCAAACCCCTCCCCGAACCCGTACCCTAAGCCGTACCCTAACCCTCACCCTAACTCTAACCCTAACCCTAAGCTACCCTTGATTGCTTCTGCCTCCAAAAGATTTCCTAAGCACTAGTGTTTTAAGGAACAGGTTAAAAAGAGAATCCTAATGTGATTTCTTGATAATGGGTGTGTTCCTTATCTTCTCCTAGTGTCTAAACTCTTCTCCATGGCTGGACCCCCAAATAATATTCCTTTACGTGCTAAGGGGTATCTAGAGAGTGGGATAGGTTTAATAACTACCCTCACCCTAGTGCGTACCATAACCCTAACCCCTACCCTAACACTAACGCGTACCCTAATCCTAACCCGTACCCTAAACCGAGCCCTAACCCTAACTCTAGCCCTAACCCTAACCCTAACCCATACCTTACGCCCTACCCGAAACCCTCCCCGAACCCGTACCCTAAGCCGTACCCTAACCCTCACCCTAACCCTAACCCTAACCCTAAGCTACCCTTGACTGCTTCTGCCACCAATAGATTTCCTAAGCACTAGTGTTTTAAGGTACAGGTTAAAAAGAGAATCCTAAAGTGATTTCTTGATAATGGGTGTGCTCCTTATCTTCTCCTAGTGTCTAAACTCTTCTCCATGGCTGGACCCCCAAATAATATTCCTTTACGTGCTAAGGGGTATCTAGAGAGTGTGATAGGTTTAATAACTACCCTCACCCTAACGCGTACGCTAACCCTAACCCCTACCCTAACCCTAACGCGTACCCTAATCCTAACCCGTACCCTAAACCGAGCCCTAACCCTAACACTAACCCTAACCCTAACCCTAACCCATACCCTACGCCCTACCCGAACCCGTACCCTAAGCCATACCCTAACCCTCACCCTAACCCTAACCCTAACCCTAAGCTACTCTTGACTGCTTCTGCCTCCAATAGATTTCCTAAGCACTAGTGTTTTAAGGAACAGGTTAAAAAGAGAATCCTAATGTGATTTCTTGATAATGGGTGTGTTCCTTATCTTCTCCTAGTGTCTAAACTCTTCTCCATGGCTGGACCCCCAAATAATATTCCTTTACGTGCTCAGGGGTATCTAGAGAGTGGGATAGGTTTAATAACTACCCTCACCCTAGTGCGTACCATAACCCTAACCCCTACCCTAACACTAACGCGTACCCTAATCCTAACCCGTACCCTAAACCGAGCCCGAACCCTAACCCTAACCCTAACCCTAACCCTAACCCTAACCCTAACCCTAAGCTACCCTTGACTGCTTCTGCCTCCAATTGATTTCCTAAGCACTAGTGTTTTAAGGAACAGGTTAAAAAGAGAATCCTAATGTGATTTCGTGATAATGGGTGTGTTCCTTATATTTTCCTAGTGTCTAAACACTTCTCCATGGCTGGACCCCCAAATAATATTCCTTTACGTGCTAGGGGGTATCTAGAGAGTGGGATAGGTTTAATAACTACCCTCACCCTAATGCGTACCCTAACCCTAACACCTACCCTAACCCTAACGCATACCCTAATCCTAAACCGTACCCTAAACCGAGCCCTAACCCTAACACTTACCCTAACCCTAACCCTAACCCATACCCAACGCCCTACCCGAACCCGTACCCTAAGCCATACCCTAACCCTCACCCTAACCCTAACCCTAACCCTAAGCTACTCTTGACTGCTTCTGCCTCCAATAGATTTCCTAAGCAGTAGTGTTTTAAGGAACAGGTTAAAAAGAGAATCCTAATGTGATTTCTTGATAATGGGTGTTTTCCTTATCTTCTCCTAGTGTCTAAACTCTTCTCCATGGCTGGACCCCCAAATAATATTCCTTTACGTGCTAAGGGGTATCTAGACAGTGGGATAGGTTTAATAAGTAACCTCACCCTATCGCATACCCTAACCCTAACCCCTACCCTAACCCTAACGCGTACCCTAATCCTAACCCGTACCCTAAACCGAGCCCTAACCCTAACACTAACCCTAACCCTAACCCTAACCCATACACTACGCCCTACCCGAATCCCTCCCCGAACCCGTACCCTAAGCCATACCCTAACCCTAACCCTAACCCTAAGCTACCCTTGACTGCTTCTGCCTCCAATAGATTTCCTAAGCACTAGTGTTTTAAGGAACAGGTTAAAAAGAGAATCCTAATGTGATTTCTTGATAATGGGTGTGTTCCTTATCTTCTCCTCGTGTCTAAGCTCTTCTCCATGGCTGGACCCCCAAATAATATTCCTTTACGTGCTAAGGGGTATCTAGAGAGTGGGATAGGTTTAATAACTAACCTCACACTATCGCGTACCCTAACCCTAACCCCTACCCTAACACTAACGCGTACCCTAATCCTAACCCTTACCCTAAACCGAGCCCTAACCCTAACCCTAACCCTAATGCGTACCCTAACCCTAACCCCTACCCTAACCCTAATGCGTACCCTAATCCTAACCCGTACCCTAAACCGAGCCCTAACCCTAACACTAGCGCTAACCCTAACCCTAACCCATACCCTACGCCCTACCCGAACCCCTCCCCGAACCCGTACCCTAAGCCGTACCCTAACCCTCACCCTAAACCTAACCCTAACCCTAAGTTCCCCTTGACTGCTTCTGCCTCCAATAGATTTCCTAAGCACTAGTGTTTTAAGGAACAGGTTAAAAAGAGAATCCTAATGTGATTTCTTGATAATGGGTGTTTTCCTTATCTTCTCCTAGTGTCTAAGCTATTCTCCATTGCAGGACCCCCAAATAATATTCCTTTACGTGCTAAGGGGTATCTGGAGAGTGGGATAGGTTTAATAACTACTCTCACCCTAAAGCGTACCCTAACCCTAACCGCTACCCTAACCATAACGCATACCCTAATCCTAACCCGTACCCTAAACCGAGCCCTAACACTAACACTAACCCTAAACCTAACCCTAACCCATACCCTACGCCCTACCCAAACCCCTCCCCGAACCCGTACCCTAAGCCGTACCCTAACCCTCACCCTAACTCTAACCCTAATCCTAAGCTACCCTTGATTGCTTCTGCCTCCAATAGATTTCCTAAGCACTAGTGTTTTAAGGAACAGGTTAAAAAGAGAATCCTAATGTGATTTCTTGATAATGGGTGTGTTCCTTATCTTCTCCTAGTGTCTAAAATCTTCTCCATGGCTGGACCCCCAAATAATATTCCTTTACGTGGTAAGGGGTATCTAGAGAGTGGGACAGGTTTAATAACTACCCTCACTCTAGTGCGTACCATAACCCTAACCCATACCCTAACACTAACGCGTACCCTAATCCTAATCCGTACCCTAAACCGAGCCCGAACCCTAACACTAACCCTAACCCTAACCCATACCCTACGCCCTACCCGAACCCCTCCCCGAAACCCGTACCTTAAGCCATACCCTAACCCTAACCCTAACCCTAACCCTAACCCTAAGCTACCCTTGACTGCTTCTGCCTCCAATAGATTTCCTAAGCACTAGTGTTTTAAAGAACAGGTTAAAAAGAGGATCCTAATGTGATTTCGTGATAATGGGTGTGTTCCTTATCTTCTCCTAGTGTCTAAACACTTCTCCATGGCTGGACCCCCAAATAATATTCCTTTACGTGCTAAGGGGTATCTAGAGAGTGGGATTGGTTTAATAACTAACCTCACCCTATCGCGTACCCTAACCCTAACCCCTACCCTAACACTAACGCGTACCCTAATCCTAACCCGTATCCTAAACCGAGCCCTAACCCTAACACTAACCCTAACCCTAACCCTAACCCATACCCTAAGCCCTACACGAACCCCTCCCCGAACCCGTACCCTAAGCCGTACCCTAACCCTCACCCTAACCCTAACCCTAACACTAAGCTACCCTTGACTGCTTCTGCCTCCAATAGATTTCCTAAGCACTAGTGTTTTAAGGAACAGGTTAAAAAGAGAATCCTAATGTGATTTCTTGATAATGGGTGTGTTCCTTATCTTCTCCTAGTGTCTAAACTCTTCTCCATGGCTGGACCCACAAATAATATTCCTTTACGTGCTAAGGGGTATCTAGAGAGTGTGATAGGTTTAATAACTAACCTCACCCTATTGCGTACCCTAACCCTAACCCCTACCCTAACACTCACGCGTAACCTAATCCTAAACCGTACCCTAAACCGAGCCCTAACCCTAACACTAGCGATAACCCTAACCCTAACCCATACCCTACGCCCTACCCGAACCCCTCCCCGAACCCGTACCCTAAGCCGTACCCTCACCCTCACCCTAAACCTAACCCTAACCCTAAGCTACCCTTGACTGCTTCTGCCTCCAATAGGATTCCTAAGCACTAGTGTTTTCAGGAACAATTTAAAAAGAGAATCCTAATGTGATTTCTTGATAATGGGTGTGTTCCTTATCTTCTCCTAGTGTCTAAGCTCTTCTCCATGGCTGGACCCCCAAATAATATTCCTTTACGTGCTAAGGGGTATCTAGAGAGTGGGATAGGTTTAATAACTACTCTCACCCTAAAGCGTACCCTAACCCTAACCGCTACCCTAACCCTAACGCGTACCCTAATCCTAACCCGCACCCTAAACCGAGCCCTAACACTAACACTAACCTTAACCCTAAACCTAACCCATACACTACGCCCTACCCAAACCCCTCCCCGAACCCGTACCCTAAGCCGTACCCTAACCCTCACCCTAACTCTAACCCTAACCCTAAGCTACCCTTGATTGCTTCTGCCTCCAAAAGATTTCCTAAGCACTAGTGTTTTAAGGAACAAGTTAAAAAGAGAATCCTAATGTGATTTCTTGATAATGGGTGTGTTCCTTATCTTCTCCTAGTGTCTAAACTCTTCTCCATGGCTGGACCCCCAAATAATATTCCTTTACGTGCTCAGGGGTATCTAAAGAGTGGGATAGGTTTAATAACTACCCTCACCCTAGTGCGTACCATAACCCTAACCCCTACCCTAACACTAACGCGTACCCTAATCCTAACCCGTACCCTAAACCGAGCCCGAACCCTAACCCTAACCCTAACCCTAACCCTAACCCTAACCCTAACCCTAAGCTACCCTTGACTGCTTCTGCCTCCAATTGATTTCCTAAGCACTAGTGTTTTAAGGAACAGGTTAAAAAGAGAATCCTAATGTGATTTCGTGATAATGGGTGTGTTCCTTATATTTTCCTAGTGTCTAAACACTTCTCCATGGCTGGACCCCCAAATAATATTCCTTTACGTGCTAGGGGGTATCTAGAGAGTGGGATAGGTTTAATAACTACCCTCACCCTAATGCGTACCCTAACCCTAACACCTACCCTAACCCTAACGCATACCCTAATCCTAACCCGTACCCTAAACCGAGCCCTAACCCTAACACTTACCCTAACCCTAACCCTAACACATACCCTACGCCCTACCCGAACCCCTCCCCGAACCCGTACCCTAAGCCGTACCCTAACCCTAAACCTAACCCTAAGCTACCCTTGACTGCTTCTGCCTCCAATAGATTTCCTAAGCACTAGTGTTTTAAGGAACAGGTTAAAAAGAGAATCCTAATGTGATTTCTTGATAATGGGGGTGTTCCTTATCTTCTCCTCGTGTCTAAACTCTTCTCCATGGCTGGACCCCCAAATAATATTCCTTTACGTGCTAAGGGGTATCTAGAGAGTGTGATAGGTTTAATAACTACCCTCACCCTAACGCGTACGCTAACCCTAACCCCTACCCTAACCCTAACGCGTACCCTAATCCTAACCCGTACCCTAAACCGAGCCCTAACCCTAACACTAACCCTAACCCTAACCCTAACCCATACCCAACGCCCTACCCGAACCCGTACCCTAAGCCATACCCTAACCCTCACCCTAACCCTAACCCTAACCCTAAGCTACTCTTGACTGCTTCTGCCTCCAATAGATTTCCTAAGCACTAGTGTTTTAAGGAACAGGTTAAAAAGAGAATCCTAATGTGATTTCTTGATAATGGGTGTTTTCCTTATCTTCTCCTAGTGTCTAAACTCTTCTCCATGGCTGGACCCCCAAATAATATTCCTTTACGTGCTAAGGGGTATCTAGACAGTGGGATAGGTTTAATAAGTAACCTCACCCTATCGCATACCCTAACCCTAACCCCTACCCTAACCCTAACGCGTACCCTAATCCTAACCCGTACCCTAAACCGAGCCCTAACCCTAACACTAACCCTAACCCTAACCCTAACCCATACACTACGCCCTACCCGAACCCCTCCCCGAACCCGTACCCTAAGCCATACCCTAACCCTAACCCTAACCCTAAGCTACCCTTGACTGCTTCTGCCTCCAATAGATTTCCTAAGCACTAGTGTTTTAAGGAACAGGTTAAAAAGAGAATCCTAATGTGATTTCTTGATAATGGGTGTGTTCCTTATCTTCTCCTCGTGTCTAAGCTCTTCTCCATGGCTGGACCCCCAAATAATATTCCTTTACGTGCTAAGGGGTATCTAGAGAGTGGGATAGGTTTAATAACTAACCTCACACTATCGCGTACCCTAACCCTAACCCCTACCCTAACACTAACGCGTACCCTAATCCTAACCCTTACCCTAAACCGAGCCCTAACCCTAACCCTAACCCTAATGCGTACCCTAACCCTAACCCCTACCCTAACCCTAATGCGTACCCTAATCCTAACCCGTACCCTAAACCGAGCCCTAACCCTAACACTAGCGCTAACCCTAACCCTAACCCATACCCTACGCCCTACCCGAACCCCTCCCCGAACCCGTACCCTAAGCCGTACCCTAACCCTCACCCTAAACCTAACCCTAACCCTAAGTTCCCCTTGACTGCTTCTGCCTCCAATAGATTTCCTAAGCACTAGTGTTTTAAGGAACAGGTTAAAAAGAGAATCCTAATGTGATTTCTTGATAATGGGTGTTTTCCTTATCTTCTCCTAGTGTCTAAGCTATTCTCCATTGCAGGACCCCCAAATAATATTCCTTTACGTGCTAAGGGGTATCTGGAGAGTGGGATAGGTTTAATAACTACTCTCACCCTAAAGCGTACCCTAACCCTAACCGCTACCCTAACCATAACGCATACCCTAATCCTAACCCGTACCCTAAACCGAGCCCTAACACTAACACTAACCCTAAACCTAACCCTAACCCATACCCTACGCCCTACCCAAACCCCTCCCCGAACCCGTACCCTAAGCCGTACCCTAACCTTCACCCTAACTCTAACCCTAATCCTAAGCTACCCTTGATTGCTTCTGCCTCCAATAGATTTCCTAAGCACTAGTGTTTTAAGGAACAGGTTAAAAAGAGAATCCTAATGTGATTTCTTGATAATGGGTGTGTTCCTTATCTTCTCCTAGTGTCTAAAATCTTCTCCATGGCTGGACCCCCAAATAATATTCCTTTACGTGGTAAGGGGTATCTAGAGAGTGGGACAGGTTTAATAACTACCCTCACCCTAGTGCGTACCATAACCCTAACCCATACCCTAACACTAACGCGTACCCTAATCCTAATCCGTACCCTAAACCGAGCCCGAACCCTAACACTAACCCTAACCCTAACCCATACCCTACGCCCTACCCGAACCCCTCCCCGAAACCCGTACCTTAAGCCATACCCTAACCCTAACCCTAACCCTAACCCTAACCCTAAGCTACCCTTGACTGCTTCTGCCTCCAATAGATTTCCTAAGCACTAGTGTTTTAAAGAACAGGTTAAAAAGAGGATCCTAATGTGATTTCGTGATAATGGGTGTGTTCCTTATCTTCTCCTAGTGTCTAAACACTTCTCCATGGCTGGACCCCCAAATAATATTCCTTTACGTGCTAAGGGGTATCTAGAGAGTGGGATTGGTTTAATAACTAACCTCACCCTATCGCGTACCCTAACCCTAACCCCTACCCTAACACTAACGCGTACCCTAATCCTAACCCGTATCCTAAACCGAGCCCTAACCCTAACACTAACCCTAACCCTAACCCTAACCCATACCCTAAGCCCTACACGAACCCCTCCCCGAACCCGTACCCTAAGCCGTACCCTAACCCTCACCCTAACCCTAACCCTAACACTAAGCTACCCTTGACTGCTTCTGCCTCCAATAGATTTCCTAAGCACTAGTGTTTTAAGGAACAGGTTAAAAAGAGAATCCTAATGTGATTTCTTGATAATGGGTGTGTTCCTTATCTTCTCCTAGTGTCTAAACTCTTCTCCATGGCTGGACCCACAAATAATATTCCTTTACGTGCTAAGGGGTATCTAGAGAGTGTGATAGGTTTAATAACTAACCTCACCCTATTGCGTACCCTAACCCTAACCCCTACCCTAACACTCACGCGTAACCTAATCCTAAACCGTACCCTAAACCGAGCCCTAACCCTAACACTAGCGATAACCCTAACCCTAACCCATACCCTACGCCCTACCCGAACCCCTCCCCGAACCCGTACCCTAAGCCGTACCCTCACCCTCACCCTAAACCTAACCCTAACCCTAAGCTACCCTTGACTGCTTCTGCCTCCAATAGGATTCCTAAGCACTAGTGTTTTCAGGAACAGGTTAAAAAGAGAATCCTAATGTGATTTCTTGATAATGGGTGTGTTCCTTATCTTCTCCTAGTGTCTAAGCTCTTCTCCATGGCTGGACCCCCAAATAATATTCCTTTACGTGCTAAGGGGTATCTAGAGAGTGGGATAGGTTTAATAACTACTCTCACCCTAAAGCGTACCCTAACCCTAACCGCTACCCTAACCCTAACGCGTACCCTAATCCTAACCCCCACCCTAAACCGAGCCCTAACACTAACACTAACCTTAACCCTAAACCTAACCCATACACTACGCCCTACCCAAACCCCTCCCCGAACCCGTACCCTAAGCCGTACCCTAACCCTCACCCTAACTCTAACCCTAACCCTAAGCTACCCTTGATTGCTTCTGCCTCCAAAAGATTTCCTAAGCACTAGTGTTTTAAGGAACAGGTTAAAAAGAGAATCCTAATGTGATTTCTTGATAATGGGTGTGTTCCTTATCTTCTCCTAGTGTCTAAACTCTTCTCCATGGCTGGACCCCCAAATAATATTCCTTTACGTGCTCAGGGGTATCTAAAGAGTGGGATAGGTTTAATAACTACCCTCACCCTAGTGCGTACCATAACCCTAACCCCTACCCTAACACTAACGCGTACCCTAATCCTAACCCGTACCCTAAACCGAGCCCGAACCCTAACCCTAACCCTAACCCTAACCCTAACCCTAACCCTAACCCTAAGCTACCCTTGACTCCTTCTGCCTCCAATTGATTTCCTAAGCACTAGTGTTTTAAGGAACAGGTTAAAAAGAGAATCCTAATGTGATTTCGTTATAATGGGTGTGTTCCTTATATTTTCCTAGTGTCTAAACACTTCTCCATGGCTGGGCCCCCAAATAATATTCCTTTACGTGCTAAGGGGTATCTAGAGAGTGGGATAGGTTTAATAACTACCCTCACCCTAACGCGTACCCTAACCCTAACCCGTACCCTAAACCGAGCCCTAACGCTAACACTAGCGCTAACCCTAACCCCACCCATACCCTACGCCATACCCGAACCCCTCCCCGAACCCGTACCCTAAGCCATACCCTAACCCTCACCCTAAACCTAACCCTAACCCTAAGCTACCCTTGACTGCTTCTGCCTCCAATAGATTTCCTAAGCACTAGTGTTTTAAGGAACAGGTTAAAAAGAGAATCCTAATGTGATTTCTTGATAATGGGTGTGTTCCTTATCTTCTCCTAGTGTCTAAACTCTTCTCCATGGCTGGACCCCCAAATAATATTCCTTTACGTGCTCAGGGGTATCTAGAGAGTGGGATAGGTTTAATAAATACCCTCACCCTAGTGCGTACCATAACCCTAACCCCTACCCTAACACTAACGCGTACCCTAATCCTAACCCGTACCCTAAACCGAGCCTGAAACCTAACCCTAACCCTAACCCTAACCCTAACCCTAACCCTAACCCTAAGCTACCCTTGACTGCTTCTGCCTCCAATAGATTTCCTAAGCACTAGTGTTTTAAGGAACAGGTTAAAAAGAGAATCCTAATGTGATTTCGTGATAATGGGTGTGTTCCTTATCTTTTCCTAGTGTCTAAACACTTCTCCATGGCTGGACCCCCAAATAATATACCTTTACGTGCTAGGGGGTATCTAGAGAGTGGGGTAGGTTTAATAACTACCCTCACCCTAATGCGTACCCTAACCCTAACACCTACCCTAACCCTAACGCATACCCTAATCCTAATCCGTACCCTAAACCGAGCCCTAATCCTAACACTTACCCTAACCCTAACCCTAACCCATACCCTACGCCCTACCCGAACCCGTACCCTAAGCCATACCCTAACCCTCACCCTAACCCTAACCCTAACCCTAAGCTACTCTTGACTGCTTCTGCCTCCAATAGATTTCCTAAGCACTAGTGTTTTAAGGAACAGGTTAAAAAGAGAATCCTAATGTGATTTCTTGATAATGGGTGTTTTCCTTATCTTCTCCTAGTGTCTAAACTCTTCTCCATGGCTGGACCCCCAAATAATATTCCTTTACGTGCTAAGGGGTATCTAGAGAGTGGGATAGGTTTAATAAGTAACCTCACCCTATCGCATACCCTAACCCTAACCCCTACCCTAACCCTAACGCGTACCCTAATCCTAACCCGTACCCTAAACCGAGCCCTAACCCTAACACTAACCCTAACCCTAACCCTAACCCATACACTACGCCCTACCCGAACCCCTCCCCGAACACGTACCCTAAGCCATACCCTAACCCTAACCCTAACCCTAAGCTACCCTTGACTGCTTCTGCCTCCAATAGATTTCCTAAGCACTAGTGTTTTAAGGAACAGGTTAAAAAGAGAATCCTAATGTGATTTCTTGATAATGGGTGTGTTCCTTATCTTCTCCTCGTGTCTAAGCTCTTCTCCATGGCTGGACCCCCAAATAATATTCCTTTACGTGCTAAGGGGTATCTAGAGAGTGGGATAGGTTTAATAACTAACCTCACACTATCGCGTACCCTAACCCTAACCCCTACCCTAACACTAACGCGTACCCTAATCCTAACCCTTACCCTAAACCGAGCCCTAACCCTAACCCTAACCCTAATGGGTACCCTAACCCTAATCCCTACCCTAACCCTAACGCGTACCCTAATCCTAACCCGTACCCTAAACCGAGCCCTAACCCTAACACTAGCGCTAATCCTAACCCTAACCCATACCCTACGCCCTACCCGAACCCCTCCCCGAACCCGTGCCCTAAGCCGTACCCTAACCCTCACCCTAAACCTAACCCTAACCCTAAGTTCCCCTTGACTGCTTCTGCCTCCAATAGATTTCCTAAGCACTAGTGTTTTAAGGAACAGGTTAAAAAGAGAATCCTAATGTGATTTCTTGATAATGGGTGTTTTCCTTATCTTCTCCTAGTGTCTAAGCTATTCTCCATTGCAGGACCCCCAAATAATATTCCTTTACGAGCTAAGGGGTATCTAGAGAGTGGGATAAGTTTAATAACTACTCTCACCCTAAAGCGTACCCTAACCCTAACCGCTACCCTAACCATAACGCGTACCCTAATCCTAACCCGTACCCTAAACCGAGCCCTAACACTAACACTAACCCTAACCCTAACCCTAACCCATACCCTACGCCCTACCCAAACCAATCCCCGAACCCGTACCCTAAGCCGTACCCTAACCCTCACCCTAACTCTAACCCTAATCCTAAGCTACCCTTGATTGCTTCTGCTTCCAATAGATTTCCTAAGCACTAGTGTTTTAAGGAACAGGTTAAAAAGAGAATCCTAATGTGATTTCTTGATAATGGGTGTGTTCCTTATCTTCTCCTAGTGTCTAAAATCTTCTCCATGGCTGGACCCCCAAATAATATTCCTTTACGTGCTAAGGGGTATCTAGAGAGTGGGATAGGTTTAATAACTACCCTCACCCTAGTGCGTACCATAACCCTAACCCCTACCCTAACACTAACGCGTACCCTAATCCTAACCCATACCCTAAACCGAGCCCGAACCCTAACACTAACCCTAACCCTAACCCATACCCTACGCCCTACCCGAACCCCTCCCCGAAACCCGTACCGTAAGCCATACCCAGCCCTAACCCTAACCCTAACCCTAACCCTAAGCTACCCTTGACTACTTCTGCCTCCAATAGATTTCCTAAGCACTAGTGTTTTAAAGAACAGGTTAAAAAGGGGATCCTAATGTGATTTCGTGATAATGGGTGTGTTCCTTATCTTCTCCTAGTGTCTAAACACTTCTCCATGGCTGGACCCCCAAATAATATTCCTTTACGTGCTAAGGGGTATCTAGAGAGTGGGATTGGTTTAATAACTAACCTCACCCTATCGCGTACCCTAACCCTAACCCCTACCCTAACACTAACGCGTACCCTAATCCTAACCCGTATCCTAAACCGAGCCCTAACCCTAACCCTCACCCTAACCCTAACCCTAACACTAAGCTACCCTTGACTGCTTCTGCCTCCAATAGATTTCCTAAGCACTAGTGTTTTAAGGAACAGGTTAAAAAGAGAATCCTAATGTGATTTCTTGATAATGGGTGTGTTCCTTATCTTCTCCTAGTGTCTAAACTCTTCTCCATGGCTGGACCCACAAATAATATTCCTTTACGTGCTAAGGGGTATCTAGAGAGTGGGATAGGTTTAATAACTAACCTCACCCTATTGCGTACCCTAACCCTAACCCCTACCCTAACACTCACGCGTAACCTAATCCTAACCCGTACCCTAAACCGAGCCCTAACCCTAACACTAGCGCTAACCCTAACCCTAACCCATACCCTACGCCCTACCCGAACCCCTCCCCAAACCCGTACCCTAAGCCGTACCCTAACCCTCACCCTAAACCTAACCCTAACCCTAAGCTACCCTTGACTGCTTCTGCCTCCAATAGGATTCCTAAGCACTAGTGTTTTCAGGAACAGGTTAAAAAGAGAATCCTAATGTGATTTCTTGATAATGGGTGTGTTCCTTATCTTCTCCTAGTGTCTAAGCTCTTCTCCATGGCTGGACCCCCAAATAATATTCCTTTACGTGCTAAGGGGTATCTAGAGAGTGGGATAGGTTTAATAACTACTCTCACCCTAAAGCGTACCCTAACCCTAACCGCTACCCTAACCCTAACGCGTACCCTAATCCTAACCCGTACCCTAAACCGAGCCCTAACACTAACACTAACCTTAACCCTAAACCTAACCCATACCCTACGCCCTACCCAAACCCCTCCCCGAACCCGTACCCTAATCCGTACCCTAACCCTCACGCTAACTCTAACCCTAACCCTAAGCTACCCTTGATTGCTTCTGCCTCCAAAAGATTTCCTAAGCACTAGTGTTTTAAGGAACAGGTTAAAAAGAGAATCCTAATGTGATTTCTTGATAATGGGTGTGTTCCTTATCTTCTCCTAGTGTCTAAACTCTTCTCCATGGCTGGACACCCAAATAATATTCCTTTACGTGCTAAGGGGTATCTAGAGAGTGGGATAGGTTTAATAACTACCCTCACCCTAGTGCGTACCATAACCCTAACCCTTACCCTAACACTAACGCGTACCCTAATCCTAACCCGTACCCTAAACCGAGCCCTAACCCTAACTCTAGCCCTAACCCTAACCCTAACCCATACCCTACGCCCTACCCAAACCCCTCCCCGAACCCGTACCCTAAGCCGTACCCTAACCCTCACCCTAACCCTAACCCTAACCCTAAGCTACCCTTGACTGCTTCTGCCACCAATAGATTTCCTAAGCACTAGTGTTTTAAGGTACAGGTTAAAAAGAGAATCCTAATGTGATTTCTTGATAATGGGTGTGCTCCTTATCTTCTCCTAGTGTCTAAACTCTTCTCCATGGCTGGACCCCCAAATAATATTCCTTTACGTGCTAAGGGGTATCTAGAGAGTGTGATAGGTTTAATAACTACCCTCACCCTAACGCGTACGCTAACCCTAACCCCTACCCGAACCCTAACGCGTACCCTAATCCTAACCCGTACCCTAAACCGAGCCCTAACCCTAACACTAACCCTAACCCTAACCCTAACCCATACCCTACGCCCTACCCGAACCCGTACCCTAAGCCATACCCTAACCCTCACCCTAACCCTAACCCTAACCCTAAGCTACTCTTGACTGCTTCTGCCTCCAATAGATTTCCTAAGCACTAGTGTTTTAAGGAACAGGTTAAAAAGAGAATCCTAATGTGATTTCTTGATAATGGGTGTGTTCCTTATCTTCTCCTAGTGTCTAAACTCTTCTCCATGGCTGGACCCCCAAATAATATTCCTTTACGTGCTCAGGGGTATCTAGAGAGTGGGATAGGTTTAATAACTACCCTCACCCTAGTGCATACCATAACCCTAACCCCTACCCTAACACTAACGCGTACCCTAATCCTAACCCGTACCCTAAACCGAGCCCGAACCCTAACCCTAACCCTAACCCTAACCCTAACCCTAACCCTAACCCTAAGCTACCCTTGACTGCTTCTGCCTCCAATTGATTTCCTAAGCACTAGTGTTTTAAGGAACAGGTTAAAAAGAGAATCCTAATGTGATTTCGTGATAATGGGTGTGTTCCTTATATTTTCCTAGAATCTAAACACTTCTCCATGGCTGGACCCCCAAATAATATTCCTTTACGTGCTAGGGGGTATCTAGAGAGTGGGATAGGTTTAATAACTACCCTCACCCTAATGCGTACCCTAACCATAACACCTACCCTAACCCTAACGCATACCCTAATCCTAACCCGTACCCTAAACCGAGCCCTAACCCTAACACTTACCCTAACCCTAACCCTAACCCATACCCTACGCCCTACCCGAACACCTCCCCGAACCCGTACCCTAAGCCATACCCTAACCCTCACCCTAACCCTAACCCTAACCCTAAGCTACTCTTGACTGCTTCTGCCTCCAATAGATTTCCTAAGCACTAGTGTTTTAAGGAACAGGTTAAAAAGAGAATCCTAATGTGATTTCTTGATAATGGGTGTGTTCCTTATCTTCTCCTAGTGTCTAAACTCTTCTCCATGGCTGGACCCCCAAATAATATTCCTTTACGTGCTAAGGGATATCTAGAGAGTGGGATAGGTTTAATAAGTAACCTCACCCTATCGCATACCCTAACCCTAACCCCTACCCTAACCCTAACGCGTACCCTAATCCTAACCCGTACCCTAAACCGAGCCCTAACCCTAACACTAACCCTAACCCTAACCCTAACCCATACACTACGCCCTACCCGAACCCCTCCCCGAACCCGTACCCTAAGCCATACCCTAACCCTAACCCTAACCCTAAGCTACCCTTGACTGCTTCTGCCTCCAATAGATTTCCTAAGCACTAGTGTTTTAAGGAACAGGTTAAAAAGAGAATCCTAATGTGATTTCTTGATAATGGGTGTGTTCCTTATCTTCTCCTCGTGTCTAAGCTCTTCTCCATGGCTGGACCCCCAAATAATATTCCTTTACGTGCTAAGGGGTATCTAGAGAGTGGGATAGGTTTAATAACTAACCTCACACTATCGCGTACCCTAACCCTAACCCCTACCCTAACACTAACGCGTACCCTAATCCTAACCCTTACCCTAAACCGAGCCCTAACCCTAACCCTAACCCTAATGCGTACCCTAACCCTAACCCCTACCCTAACCCTAATGCGTACCCTAATCCTAACCCGTACCCTAAACCGAGCCCTAACCCTAACACTAGCGCTAACCCTAACCCTAACCCATACCCTACGCCCTACCCGAACCCGTACCCTAAACCGTACCCTAACCCTCACCCTAAACCTAACCCTAACCCTAAGTTCCCCTTGACTGCTTCTGCCTCCAATAGATTTCCTAAGCACTAGTGTTTTAAGGAACAGGTTAAAAAGAGAATCCTAATGTGATTTCTTGATAATGGGTGTGTTCCTTATCTTCTCCTAGTGTCTAAGCTCTTCTCCATGGCTGGACCCCCAAATAATATTCCTTTACGTGCTAAGGGGTATCTAGAGAGTGGGATAGGTTTAATAACTACTCTCACCCTAAAGCGTACCCTAACCCTAACCGCTACCCTAACCCTAACGCGTACCCTAATCCTAACCCGCACCCTAAACCGAGCCCTAACACTAACACTAACCTTAACCCTAAACCTAACCCATACACTACGCCCTACCCAAACCCCTCCCCGAACCCGTACCCTAAGTCGTACCCTAACCCTCACCCTAACCCTAACCCTAACCCTAAGCTACCCTTGACTGCTTCTGCCACCAATAGATTTCCTAAGCACTAGTGTTTTAAGGTACAGGTTAAAAAGAGAATCCTAAAGTGATTTCTTGATAATGGGTGTGCTCCTTATCTTCTCCTAGTGTCTAAACTCTTCTCCATGGCTGGACCCCCAAATAATATTCCTTTACGTGCTAAGGGGTATCTAGAGAGTGTGATAGGTTTAATAACTACCCTCACCCTAACGCGTACGCTAACCCTAACCCCTACCCTAACCCTAACGCGTACCCTAATCCTAACCCGTACCCTAAACCGAGCCCTAACCCTAACACTAACCCTAACCCTAACCCTAACCCATACCCTACGCCCTAACCGAACCCGTACCCTAAGCCATACCCTAACCCTCACCCTAACCCTAACCCTAACCCTAAGCTACTCTTGACTGCTTCTGCCTCCAATAGATTTCCTAAGCACTAGTGTTTTAAGGAACAGGTTAAAAAGAGAATCCTAATGTGATTTCTTGATAATGGGTGTGTTCCTTATCTTCTCCTAGTGTCTAAACTCTTCTCCATGGCTGGACCCCCAAATAATATTCCTTTACGTGCTAAGCGGTATCTAGAGAGTGGGATAGGTTTAATAACTACTCTCACCCTAAAGTGTACCCTAACCCTAACCGCTACCCTAACCATAACGCATACCCTAATCCTAACCCGTACCCTAAACCGAGCCCTAACACTAACACTAACCCTAACCCATACCCTACGCCCTACCCAAACCCCTCCCCGAACCCGTACCCTAAGCCGTACCCTAACCCTCACCCTAACTCTAACCCTAATCCTAAGCTACCCTTGATTGCTTCTGCCTCCAATAGATTTCCTAAGCACTAGTGTTTTAAGGAATAGGTTAAAAAGAGAATCCTAATGTGATTTCTTGATAATGGGTGTGTTCCTTATCTTCTCCTAGTGTCTAAAATCTTCTCCATGGCTGGACCCCCAAATAATATTCCTTTACGTGCTAAGGGGTATCTAGAGAGTGGGATAGGTTTAATAACTACCCTCACCCTAGTGCGTACCATAACCCTAACCCCTACCCTAACACTAACGCGTACCCTAATCCTAACCCGTACCCTAAACCGAGCCCGAACCCTAACACTAACCCTAACCCTAACCCATACCCTACGCCCTACCCGAACCCCTCCCCTAAACCCGTACCGTAAGCCATACCCTAACCCTAACCCTAACCCTAACCCTAACCCTAAGCTACCCTTGACTGCTTCTGCCTCCAATAGATTTCCTAAGCACTAGTGTTTTAAAGAACAGGTTAAAAAGAGGATCCTAATGTGATTTCGTGATAATGGGTGTGTTCCTTATCTTCTCCTAGTGTCTAAACACTTCTCCATGGCTGGACCCCCAAATAATATTCCTTTACGTGCTAAGGGGTATCTAGAGAGTGGGATTGGTTTAATAACTAACCTCACCCTATCGCGTACCCTAACCCTAACCCCTACCCTAACACTAACGCGTACCCTAATCCTAACCCGTATCCTAAACCGAGCCCTAACCCTAACACTAACCCTAACCCTAACCCTAACCCATACCCTAAGCCCTACCCGAACCCCTCCCCGAACCCGTACCCTAAGCCGTACCCTAACCCTCACCCTAAACCTAACCCTAACCCTAAGCTACCCTTGACTGCTTCTGCCTCCAATAGGATTCCTAAGCACTAGTGTTTTCAGGAACAGGTTAAAAAGAGAATCCTAATGTGATTTCGTGATAATGGGTGTGTTCCTTATCTTCTCCTAGTGTCTAAGCTCTTCTCCATGGCTGGACCCCCAAATAATATTCCTTTACGTGCTAAGGGGTATCTAGAGAGTGGGATAGGTTTAATAACTACTCTCACCCTAAAGCGTACCCTAACCCTAACCGCTACCCTAACCCTAACGCGTACCCTAATCCTAACCCGCACCCTAAACCGAGCCCTAACACTAACACTAACCTTAACCCTAAACCTAACCCATACACTACGCCCTACCCAAACCCCTCCCCGAACCCGTACCCTAAGCCGTACCCTAACCCTCACCCTAACTCTAACCCTAACCCTAAGCTACCCTTGATTGCTTCTGCCTCCAAAAGATTTCCTAAGCACTAGTGTTTTAAGGAACAGGTTAAAAAGAGAATCCTAATGTGATTTCTTGATAATGGGTGTGTTCCTTATCTTCTCCTAGTGTCTAAACTCTTCTCCATGGCTGGACCCCCAAATAATATTCCTTTACGTGCTAAGGGGTATCTAGAGAGTGGGATAGGTTTAATAACTACCCTCACCCTAGTGCGTACCATAACCCTAACCCCTACCCTAACACTAACGCGTACCCTAATCCTAACCCGTACCCTAAACCGAGCCCTAACCCTAACTCTAGCCCTAACCCTAACCCTAACACATACCTTACGCCCTACCCGAAACCCTCCCCGAACCCGTACCCTAAGCCGTACCCTAACCCTCACCCTAACCCTAGCCCTAACCCTAAGCTACCCTTGACTGCTTCTGCCACCAATAGATTTCCTAAGCACTAGTGTTTTAAGGTACAGGTTAAAAAGAGAATCCTAAAGTGATTTCTTGATAATGGGTGTGCTCCTTATCTTCTCCTAGTGTCTAAACTCTTCTCCATGGCTGGACCCCCAGATAATATTCCTTTACGTGCTAAGGGGTATCTAGAGAGTGTGATAGGTTTAATAACTACCCTCACCCTAACGCGTACGCTAACCCTAACCCCTACCCTAACCCTAACGCGTACCCTAATCCTAACCCGTACCCTAAACCGAGCCCTAACCCTAACACTAACCCTAACCCTAACCCTAACCCATACCCTACGCCCTACCCGAACCCGTACCCTAAGCCATACCCTAACCCTCACCCTAACCCTAACCCTAACCCTAAGCTACTCTTGACTGCTTCTGCCTCCAATAGATTTCCTAAGCACTAGTGTTTTAAGGAACAGGTTAAAAAGAGAATCCTAATGTGATTTCTTGATAATGGGTGTGTTCCTTATCTTCTCCTAGTGTCTAAACTCTTCTCCATGGCTGGACCCCCAAATAATATTCCTTTACGTGCTAAGGGGTATCTAGAGAGTGGGATAGGTTTAATAACTACTCTCACCCTAAAGTGTACCCTAACCCTAACGGCTACCCTAACCATAACGCATACCCTAATCCTAACCCGTACCCTAAACCGAGCCCTAACACTAACACTAACCCTAACCCATACCCTACGCCCTACCCAAACCCCTCCCCGAACCCGTACCCTAAGCCGTACCCTAACCCTCACCCTAACTCTAACCCTAATCCTAAGCTACCCTTGATTGCTTCTGCCTCCAATAGATTTCCTAAGCACTAGTGTTTTAAGGAATAGGTTAAAAAGAGAATCCTAATGTGATTTCTTGATAATGGGTGTGTTCCTTATCTTCTCCTAGTGTCTAAAATCTTCTCCATGGCTGGACCCCCAAATAATATTCCTTTACGTGCTAAGGGGTATCTAGAGAGTGGGATAGGTTTAATAACTACCCTCACCCTAGTGCGTACCATAACCCTAACCCCTACCCTAACACTAACGCGTACCCTAATCCTAACCCGTACCCTAAACCGAGCCCGAACCCTAACACTAACCCTAACCCTAACCCATACCCTACGCCCTACCCGAACCCCTCCCCTAAACCCGTACCGTAAGCCATACCCTAACCCTAACCCTAACCCTAACCCTAACCCTAAGCTACCCTTGACTGCTTCTGCCTCCAATAGATTTCCTAAGCACTAGTGTTTTAAAGAACAGGTTAAAAAGAGGATCCTAATGTGATTTCGTGATAATGGGTGTGTTCCTTATCTTCTCCTAGTGTCTAAACACTTCTCCATGTCTGGACCCCCAAATAATATTCCTTTACGTGCTAAGGGGTATCTAGAGAGTGGGATTGGTTTAATAACTACCCTCACCCTAACGCGTACCCTAACCCTAACACCTACCCTAACCCTAACGCGTACTCTAATCCTAACCCGTATCCTAAACCGAGCCCTAACCCTAACACTAACCCTAACCCTAACCCTAACACATACCCTACGCCCTACCCGAAACCCTCCCTGAACCCGTACCCTAAGCCGTACCCTAACCCTCACCCTAACCCTAACCCTAAACCTAAGCTACCCTTGACGGCTTCTGCCTCCAATAGATTTCCTAAGCACTAGTGTTTTAAGGAACAGGTTAAAAAGAGAATCCTAATGTGATTTCTTGATAATGGGTGTGTTCCTTATCTTCTCCTCGTGTCTAAACTCTTCTCCATGGCTGGACACCCAAATAATATTCCTTTACGTGCTAAGGGGTATCTAGAGAGTGGGATAGGTTTAATAACTACCCTCACCCTATCGTGTACCCTAACCCTAACCCCTACCCTAACACTAACGCGTACCCTAATCCTAACCCGTACCCTAAACCGAGCCCTAACCCTAACACTAGCCCTAACCCTAACCCTAACCCATACCCTACGCCCTACCCGAACCCCTCCCCGAACCCGTACCCTAAGCCGTACCCTAACACTCACCCTAACCCTAACCCTAAACCTAAGCTACCCTTGACTGCTTCTGCCACCAATAGATTTCCTAAGCACTAGTGTTTTAAGGTACAGGTTAAAAAGAGAATCCTAATGTGATTTCTTGATAATGGGTGTGCTCCTTATCTTCTCCTAGTGTCTAAACACTTCTCCATGGCTGGACCCCCAAATAATATTCCTTTAAGTGCTAAGGGGTATCTAGAGAGTGGGATAGGTTTAATAACTACTCTCACCCTAAAGCGTACCCTAACCCTAACCGCTACCCTAACCCTAACGCGTACCCTAATGCTAACCCGTACCCTAAACCGAGCCCTAACACTAACACTAACCTTAACCCTAAACCTAACCCATACCCTACGCCCTACCCAAACCCCTCCCCGAACCCGTACCCTAAGCCGTCCCCTAACCCTCACCCTAACTCTAACCCTAACCCTAAGCTACCCTTGATTGCTTCTGCCTCCAAAAGATTTCCTAAGCACTAGTGTTTTAAGGAACAGGTTAAAAAGAGACTCCTAATGTGATTTCTTGATAATGGGTGTGTTCCTTATCTTCTCCTAGTGTCTAAACTCTTCTCCATGGCTGGACCCCCAAATAATATTCCTTTACGTGCTAAGGGGTATCTAGAGAGTGGGATAGGTTTAATAACTACCCTCACCCTAGTGCGTACCATAACCCTAACCCCTACCCTAACACTAACGCGTACCCTAATCCTAACCCGTACCCTAAACCGAGCCCAAACCGTAACTCTAGCCCTAACCCTAACCCTAACCCATACCCTACGCCCTACCCGAACCCCTCCCCGAACCCGTACCCTAAGCCGTACCCTAACCCTCACCCTAACCCTAACCCTAAGCTACCCTTGACTGCTTCTGCCACCAATAGATTTCCTAAGCACTAGTGTTTTAAGGTACAGGTTAAAAAGAGAATCCTAATGTGATTTCTTGATAATGGGTGTGCTCCTTATCTTCTCCTAGTGTCTAAACTCTTCTCCATGGCTGGACCCCCAAATAATATTCCTTTACGTGCTAAGGGGTATCTAGAGAGTGTGATTGGTTTAATAACTACCCTCACCCTAACGCGTACGCTAACCCTAACCCCTACCCTAACCCTAACGCGTACCCTAATCCTAACCCGTACCCTAAACCGAGCCCTAACCCTAACACTAGCCCTAACCCTAACCCTAACCCATACCCTACGCCCTCCCCGAACCCGTAACCTAAGCCGTACCCTAACCCTCACCCTAAACCTAACCCTAACCCTAAGCTACCCTTGACTGCTTCTGCCTCCAATAGGATTCCTAAGCACTAGTGTTTTCAGGAACAGGTTAAAAAGAGAATCCTAATGTGATTTCTTGATAAGGGGTGTGTTCCTTATCTTCTCCTAGTGTCTAAGCTCTTCTCCATGGCTGGACCCCCAAATAATATTCCTTTACGTGCTAAGGGGTATCTAGAGAGTGGGATAGGTTTAATAACTAACCTCACCCTATTGCGTACCCTAACCCTAACCCCTACCCTAACACTCACGCGTAACCTAATCCTAACCCGTACCCTAAACCGAGCCCTAACCCTAACACTAGCGCTAACCCTAACCCTAACCCATACCCTACGCCCTACCCGAACCCCTCCCTGAACCCGTACCCTAAGCCGTACCCTAACCCTCACCCTAAACCTAACCCTAACCCTAAGCTACCCTTGACTGCTTCTGCCTCCAATAGGATTCCTAAGCACTAGTGTTTTCAGGAACAGGTTAAAAAGAGAATCCTAATGTGATTTCTTGATAATGGGTGTGTTCCTTATCTTCTCCTAGTGTCTAAGCTCTTCTCCATGGCTGGACCCCCAAATAATATTCCTTTACGTGCTAAGGGGTATCTAGAGAGTGGGATAGGTTTAATAACTACTCTCACCCTAAAGCGTACCCTAACCCTAACCGCTACCCTAACCCTAACGCGTACCCTAATCCTAACCCGCACCCTAAACCGAGCCCTAACACTAACACTAACCTTAACCCTAAACCTAACCCATACACTACGCCCTACCCAAACCCCTCCCCGAACCCGTACCCTAAGCCGTACCCTAACCCTCACCCTAACTCTAACCCTAACCCTAAGCTACCCTTGATTGCTTCTGCCTCCAAAACATTTCCTAAGCACTAGTGTTTTAAGGAACAGGTTAAAAAGAGAATCCTAATGTGATTTCTTGATAATGGGTGTGTTCCTTATCTTCTCCTAGTGTCTAAACTCTTCTCCATGGCTGGACCCCCAAATAATATTCCTTTACGTGCTAAGGGGTATCTAGAGAGTGGGATAGGTTTAATAACTACCCTCACCCTAGTGCGTACCATAACCCTAACCCCTACCCTAACACTAACGCGTACCCTAATCCTAACCCGTACCCTAAACCGAGCCCTAACCCTAACTCTAGCCCTAACCCTAACCCTAACCCATACCTTACGCCCTACCCGAAACCCTCCCCGAACCCGTACCCTAAGCCGTACCCTAACCCTCACCCTAACCCTAACCCTAACCCTAAGCTACCCTTGACTGCTTCTGCCACCAATAGATTTCCTAAGCACTAGTGTTTTAAGGTACAGGTTAAAAAGAGAATCCTAAAGTGATTTCTTGATAATGGGTGTGCTCCTTATCTTCTCCTAGTGTCTAAACTCTTCTCCATGGCTGGACCCCCAAATAATATTCCTTTACGTGCTAAGGGGTATCTAGAGAGTGTGATAGGTTTAATAACTACCCTCACCCTAACGCGTACGCTAACCCTAACCCCTACCCTAACCCTAACGCGTACCCTAATCCTAACCCGTACCCTAAACCGAGCCCTAACCCTAACACTAACCCTAACCCTAACCCTAACCCATACCCTACGCCCTACACGAACCCGTACCCTAAGCCATACCCTAACCCTCACCCTAACCCTAACCCTACCCCTAAGCTACTCTTGACTGCTTCTGCCTCCAATAGATTTCCTAAGCACTAGTGTTTTAAGGAACAGGTTAAAAAGAGAATCCTAATGTGATTTCTTGATAATGGGTGTGTTCCTTATCTTCTCCTAGTGTCTAAACTCTTCTCCATGGCTGGACCCCCACATAATATTCCTTTACGTGCTCAGGGGTATCTAGAGAGTGGGATAGGTTTAATAACTACCCTCACCCTAGTGCGTACCATAACCCTAACCCCTACCCTAACACTAACGCGTACCCTAATCCTAACCCGTACCCTAAACCGAGCCCGAACCCTAACCCTAACCCTAACCCTAACCCTAACCCTAACCCTAAGCCTAACCCTAAGCTACCCTTGACTGCTTCTGCCTCCAATTGATTTCCTAAGCTCTAGTGTTTTAAGGAACAGGTTAAAAAGAGAATCCTAATGTGATTTCGTGATAATGGGTGTGTTCCTTATATTTTCCTAGTGTCTAAATACTTCTCCATGGCTGGACCCCCAAATAATATTCCTTTACGTGCTAGGGGGTATCTAGAGAGTGGGATAGGTTTAATAACTACCCTCACCCTAATGCGTACCCTAACCCTAACACCTACCCTAACCCTAACGCATACCCTAATCCTAAACCGTACCCTAAACCGAGCCCTAACCCTAACACTAACCCTAACCCTAACCCTAACCCATACACTACGCCCTACCCGAACCCCTCCCCGAACCCGTACCCTAAGCCATACCCTAACCCTAACCCTAACCCTAAGCTACCCTTGACTGCTTCTGCCTCCAATAGATTTCCCAAGCACTAGTGTTTTAAGGAACAGGTTAAAAAGAGAATCCTAATGTGATTTCTTGATAATGGGTGTGTTCCTTATCTTCTCCTCGTGTCTAAAATCTTCTCCATGGCTGGACCCCCAAATAATATTCCTTTACGTGCTAAGGGGTATCTAGAGAGTGGGATAGGTTTAATAACTAACCTCACACTATCGCGTACCCTAACCCTAACCCCTACCCTAACACTAACGCGTACCCTAATCCTAACCCTTACCCTAAACCGAGGCCGAACCCTAACACTAACCCTAACCCATACCCTACGCCCTACACGAACCCCTCCCCGAAACCCGTACCCTAAGCCATACCCTAACCCTCACCCTAACCCTAACCCTAACCCTAAGCTACCCTTGACTGCTTCTGCCTCCAATAGATTTCCTAAGCACTAGTGTTTTAAGGAACAGGTTAAAAGGAGGATCCTAATGTGATTTCGTGATAATGGGTGTGTTCCTTATCTTCTCCTAGTGTCTAAACACTTCTCCATGGCTGGACCCCCAAATAATATTCCTTTACGTGCTAGGGGGTATCTAGACAGTGGGATAGGTTTAATAACTACCCTCACCCTAACGCGTACCCTAACCCTAACACCTACCCTAACCCTAACGCGTACCCTAATCCTAACCCGTACCCTAAACCGAGCCCTAACCCTAACACTAACCCTTACCCTAACCCTAACACATACCCTACGCCCTACCCGAAACCCTCCCTGAACCCGTACCCTAAGCCGTACCCTAACCCTCACCCTAACCCTAACCCTAAACCTAAGCTACCCTTGACGGCTTCTGCCTCCAATAGATTTCCTAAGCACTAGTGTTTTAAGGAACAGGTTAAAAAGAGAATCCTAATGTGATTTCTTGATAATGGGTGTGTTCCTTATCTTCTCCTCGTGTCTAAACTCTTCTCCATGGCTGGACACCCAAATAATATTCCTTTACGTGCTAAGGGGTATCTAGAGAGTGGGATAGGTTTAATAACTACCCTCACCCTATCGTGTACCCTAACCCTAACCCCTACCCTAACACTAACGCGTACCCTAATCCTAACCCGTACCCTAAACCGAGCCCTAACCCTAACACTAGCGCTAACCCTAACCCTAACCAATACCCTACGCCCTACTCGAACCCCTCCCCGAACCCGTACCCTAAGCCGTACCCTAACCCTCACCCTAAACCTAACCCTAACCCTAAGTTACCCTTGACTGCTTCTGCCTCCAATAGATTTCCTAAGCACTAGTGTTTTAAGGAACAGTTTAAAAAGAGAATCCTAATGTGATTTCTTGATAATGGGTGTGTTCCTTATCTTCTCCTAGTGTCTAAGCTCTTCTCCATGGCTGGACCCCCAAATAATATTCCTTTACGTGCTAAGGGGTATCTAGAGAGTGGGATAGGTTTAATAACTACTCTCACCCTAAAGCGTACCCTAACCCTAACCGCTACCCTAACCCTAACGCGTACCCTAATCCTAACCCGTACCCTAAACCGAGCCCTAACACTAACACTAACCCTAACCCTAACCCTAACCCATACCCTACGCCCTACCCAAACCCCTCCCCGAACCCATACCCTAAGCCGTACCCTAACCCTCACCCTAACTCTAACCCTAACCCTAAGCTACCCTTGATTGCTTCTGCCTCCAATAGATTTCCTAAGCTCTAGTGTTTTAAGGAACAGGTTAAAAAGAGAATCCTAATGTGATTTCTTGATAATGGGTGTGTTCCTTATCTTCTCCTAGTGTCTAAACTCTTCTCCATGGCTGGACCCCCAAATAATATTCCTTTACGTGCTAAGGGGTATCTAGAGAGTGGGATAGGTTTAATAACTACCCTCACCCTAGTGCGTACCATAACCCTAACCCCTACCCTAACACTAACGCGTACCCTAATCCTAACCCGTACCCTAAACCGAGCCCTAACCCTAACACTAGCCCTAACCCTAACCCTAACCCATACCCTACGCCCTACCCGAACCCCTCCCCGAACCCGTACCCTAAGCCGTACCCTAACACTCACCCTAACCCTAACCCTAAACCTAAGCTACCCTTGACTGCTTCTGCCACCAATAGATTTCCTAAGCACTAGTGTTTTAAGGTACAGGTTAAAAAGAGAATCCTAAAGTGATTTCTTGATAATGGGTGTGCTCCTTATCTTCTCCTAGTGTCTAAACACTTCTCCATGGCTGGACCCCCAAATAATATTCCTTTACGTGCTAAGGGGTATCTAGAGAGTGGGATAGGTTTAATAACTACTCTCACCCTAAAGCGTACCCTAACCCTAACCGCTACCCTAACCCTAACGCGTACCCTAATCCTAACCCGTACCCTAAACCGAGCCCTAACACTAACACTAACCTTAACCCTAAACCTAACCCATACCCTATGCCCTACCCAAACCCCACCCCGAACCCGTACCCTAAGCCTTACCCTAACCCTCACCCTAACTCTAACCCTAACCCTAAGCTACCCTTGGTTGCTTCTGCCTCCAAAAGATTTCCTAAGCACTAGTGTTTTAAGGAACAGGTTAAAAAGAGAATCCTAATGTGATTTCTTGATAATGGGTGTGTTCCTTATCTTCTCCTAGTGTCTAAACTCTTCTCCATGGCTGGACCCCCAAATAATATTCCTTTACGTGCTAAGGGGTATCTAGAGAGTGGGATAGGTTTAATAACTACCCTCACCCTAGTGCGTACCATAACCGTAACCCCTACCCTAACACTAACGCGTACCCTAATCCTAACCCGTACCCTAAACCGAGCGCAAACCCTAACTCTAGCCCTAACCCTAACCCTAACCCATACCCTACGCCCTACCCGAACCCCTCCCCGAACCCGTACCCTAAGCCGTACCCTAACCCTCACCCTAACCCTAACCCTAACCCTAAGCTACCCTTGACTGCTTCTGCCACCAATAGATTTCCTAAGCACTAGTGTTTTAAGGTACAGGTTAAAAAGAGAATCCTAATGTGATTTCTTGATAATGGGTGTCCTCCTTATCTTCTCCTAGTGTCTAAACTCTTCTCCATGGCTGGACCCCCAAATAATATTCCTTTACGTGCTAAGGGGTATCTAGAGAGTGTGATTGGTTTAATAACTACCCTCACCCTAACGCGTACGCTAACCCTAACCCCTACCCTAACCCTAACGCGTACCCTAATCCTAACCCGTACCCTAAACCGAGCCCTAACCCTAACACTAACCCTAACCCTAACCCTAACCCATACCCTACGCCCTCCCCGAACCCGTACCCTAAGCCGTACCCTAACCCTCACCCTAAACCTAACCCTAACCCTAAGCTACCCTTGACTGCTTCTGCCTCCAATAGGATTCCTAAGCACTAGTGTTTTCAGGAACAGGTTAAAAAGAGAATCCTAATGTGATTTCTTGATAATGGGTGTGTTCCTTATCTTCTCCTAGTGTCTAAGCTCTTCTCCATGGCTGGACCCCCAAATAATATTCCTTTACGTGCTAAGGGGTATCTAGAGAGTGGGATAGGTTTAATAACTACTCTCACCCTAAAGCGTACCCTAACCCTAACCGCTACCCTAACCCTAACGCGTACCCTAATCCTAACCCGTACCCTAAACCGAGCCCTAACACTAACACTAACCTTAACCCTAAACCTAACCCATACACTACGCCCTACCCAAACCCCTCCCCGAACCCGTACCCTAAGCCGTACCCTAACCCTCACCCTAACTCTAACCCTAACCCGAAGCTACCCTTGATTGCTTCTGCCTCCAAAAGATTTCCTAAGCACTAGTGTTTTAAGGAACAGGTTAAAAAGAGAATCCTAATGTGATTTCTTGATAATGGGTGTGTTCCTTATCTTCTCCTAGTGTCTAAACTCTTCTCCATGGCTGGACCCCCAAATAATATTCCTTTACGTGCTAAGGGGTATCTAGAGAGTGGGATAGGTTTAATAACTACCCTCACCCTAGTGCGTACCATAACCCTAACCCCTACCCTAACACTAACGCGTACCCTAATCCTAACCCGTACCCTAAACCGAGCCCTAACCCTAACTCTAGCCCTAACCCTAACCCTAACCCATACCTTACGCCCAACCCGAACCCCTCCCCGAACCCGTACCCTAAGATGTACCCTAACCCTCACCCTAACCCTAACCCTAACCCTAAGCTACCCTTGACTGCTTCTGCCACCAATAGATTTCCTAAGCACTAGTGTTTTAAGGTACAGGTTAAAAAGAGAATCCTAAAGTGATTTCTTGATAATGGGTGTGCTCCTTATCTTCTCCTAGTGTCTAAACTCTTCTCCATGGCTGGACCCCCAAATAATATTCCTTTACGTGCTAAGGGGTATCTAGAGAGTGGGATAGGTTTAATAACTACCCTCACCCTAGTGCGTACCATAACCCTAACCCCTACCCTAACACTAACGCGTACCCTAATCCTAACCCGTACCCTAAACCGAGCCCTAACCCTAACTCTAGCCCTAACCCTAACCCTAACCCATACCTTACGCCCAACCCGAAACCCTCCCCGAACCCGTACCCTAAGCCGTACCCTAACCCTCACCCTAACCCTAACCCTAACCCTAAGCTACCGTTGACTGCTTCTGCCTCCCATAGATTTCCTAAGCACTTGTGTTTTAAGGAACAGGTTAAAAAGAGAATCCTAATGTGATTTCTTGATAATGGGTGTGTTCCTTATCTTCTCCTCGTGTCTAAACTCTTCTCCATGGCTGGACCCCCAAATAATATTACTTTACGTGCTAAGGGGTATCTAGAGAGTGTGATAGGTTTAATAACTACCCTCACCCTAACGCGTACGCTAACCCTAACCCCTACCCTAACCCTAACGCGTACCCTAATCCTAACCCGTACACTAAACCGAGCCCTAACCCTAACACTAACCCTAACCCTAACCCTAACCCATACCCAACGCCCTACCCGAACCCGTACCCTAAGCCATACCCTAACCCTCACCCTAACCCTAACCCTAACCCTAAGCTACTCTTGACTGCTTCTGCCTCCAATAGATTTCCTAAGCACTAGTGTTTTAAGGAACAGGTTAAAAAGAGAATCCTAATGTGATTTCTTGATAATGGGTGTGTTCCTTATCTTCTCCTAGTGTCTAAACTCTTCTCCATGGCTGGACCCCCAAATAATATTCCTTTACGTGCTAAGGGGTATCTAGAGAGTGGGATAGGTTTAATAAGTAACCTCACCCTATCGCATACCCTAACCCTAACCCCTACCCTAACCCTAACGCGTACCCTAATCCTAACCCGTACCCTAAACCGAGCCCTAACCCTAACACTAACCCTAACCCTAACCCTAACCCATACACTACGCCCTACCCGAACCCCTCCCCGAACCCGTACCCTAAGCCATACCCTAACCCTAACCCTAACCCTAAGCTACCCTTGACTGCTTCTGCCTCCTATAGATTTCCTAAGCACTAGTGTTTTAAGGAACAGGTTAAAAAGAGAATCCTAATGTGATTTCTTGATAATGGGTGTGTTCCTTATCTTCTCCTCGTGTCTAAAATCTTCTCCATGGCTGGACCCCCAAATAATATTCCTTTACGTGCTAAGGGGTATCTAGAGAGTAGGATAGGTTTAATAACTAACCTCACCCTAAAGCGTAACCTAACCCTAACCCCTACCCTAACACTAACGCGTACCCTAATCCTAACCCGTACCCTAAACCGAGGCCGAACCCTAACACTAACCCTAACCCATACCCTACGCCCTACACGAACCCCTCCCCGAAACCCGTACCCTAAGCCATACCCTAACCCTCACCCTAACCCTAACCCTAACCCTAAGCTACCCTTGACTGCTTCTGCCTCCAATAGATTTCCTAAGCACTAGTGTTTTAAGGAACAGGTTAAAAGGAGGATCCTAATGTGATTTCGTGATAATGGGTGTGTTCCTTATCTTCTCCTAGTGTCTAAACACTTCTCCATGGCTGGACCCCCAAATAATATTCCTTTACGTGCTAGGGGGTATCTAGACAGTGGGATAGGTTTAATAACTACCCTCACCCTAACGCGTACCCTAACCCTAACACCTACCCTAACCCTAACGCGTACCCTAATCCTAACCCGTACCCTAAACCGAGCCCTAACCCTAACACTAACCCTAACCCTAACCCTAACACATACCCTACGCCCTACCCGAAACCCTCCCTGAACCCGTACCCTAAGCCGTACCCTAACCCTCACCCTAACCCTAACCCTAAACCTAAGCTACCCTTGACGGCTTCTGCCTCCAATAGATTTCCTAAGCATTAGTGTTTTAAGGAACAGGTTAAAAAGAGAATCCTAATGTGATTTCTTGATAATGGGTGTGCTCCTTATCTTCTCCTAGTGTCTAAACTCTTCTCCATGGCTGGACCCCCAAATAATATTCCTTTACGTGCTAAGGGGTATCTAGAGAGTGTGATTGGTTTAATAACTACCCTCACCCTAACGCGTACGCTAACCCTAACCCCTACCCTAACCCTAACGCGTACCCTAATCCTAACCCGTACCCTAAACCGAGCCCTAACCCTAACACTAACCCTAACCCTAACCCTAACCCATACCCTACGCCCTCCCCGAACCCGTACCCTAAGCCGTACCCTAACCCTCACCCTAAACCTAACCCTAACCCTAAGCTACCCTTGACTGCTTCTGCCTCCAATAGGATTCCTAAGCACTAGTGTTTTCAGGAACAGGTTAAAAAGAGAATCCTAATGTGATTTCTTGATAATGGGTGTGTTCCTTATCTTCTCCTAGTGTCTAAGCTCTTCTCCATGGCTGGACCCCCAAATAATATTCCTTTACGTGCTAAGGGGTATCTAGAGAGTGGGATAGGTTTAATAACTACTCTCACCCTAAAGCGTACCCTAACCCTAACCGCTACCCTAACCCTAACGCGTACCCTAATCCTAACCCGTACCCTAAACCGAGCCCTAACACTAACACTAACCTTAACCCTAAACCTAACCCATACACTACGCCCTACCCAAACCCCTCCCCGAACCCGTACCCTAAGCCGTACCCTAACCCTCACCCTAACTCTAACCCTAACCCGAAGCTACCCTTGATTGCTTCTGCCTCCAAAAGATTTCCTAAGCACTAGTGTTTTAAGGAACAGGTTAAAAAGAGAATCCTAATGTGATTTCTTGATAATGGGTGTGTTCCTTATCTTCTCCTAGTGTCTAAACTCTTCTCCATGGCTGGACCCCCAAATAATATTCCTTTACGTGCTAAGGGGTATCTAGAGAGTGGGATAGGTTTAATAACTACCCTCACCCTAGTGCGTACCATAACCCTAACCCCTACCCTAACACTAACGCGTACCCTAATCCTAACCCGTACCCTAAACCGAGCCCTAACCCTAACTCTAGCCCTAACCCTAACCCTAACCCATACCTTACGCCCAACCCGAACCCCTCCCCGAACCCGTACCCTAAGATGTACCCTAACCCTCACCCTAACCCTAACCCTAACCCTAAGCTACCCTTGACTGCTTCTGCCACCAATAGATTTCCTAAGCACTAGTGTTTTAAGGTACAGGTTAAAAAGAGAATCCTAAAGTGATTTCTTGATAATGGGTGTGCTCCTTATCTTCTCCTAGTGTCTAAACTCTTCTCCATGGCTGGACCCCCAAATAATATTCCTTTACGTGCTAAGGGGTATCTAGAGAGTGGGATAGGTTTAATAACTACCCTCACCCTAGTGCGTACCATAACCCTAACCCCTACCCTAACACTAACGCGTACCCTAATCCTAACCCGTACCCTAAACCGAGCCCTAACCCTAACTCTAGCCCTAACCCTAACCCTAACCCATACCTTACGCCCAACCCGAAACCCTCCCCGAACCCGTACCCTAAGCCGTACCCTAACCCTCACCCTAACCCTAACCCTAACCCTAAGCTACCGTTGACTGCTTCTGCCTCCCATAGATTTCCTAAGCACTTGTGTTTTAAGGAACAGGTTAAAAAGAGAATCCTAATGTGATTTCTTGATAATGGGTGTGTTCCTTATCTTCTCCTCGTGTCTAAACTCTTCTCCATGGCTGGACCCCCAAATAATATTACTTTACGTGCTAAGGGGTATCTAGAGAGTGTGATAGGTTTAATAACTACCCTCACCCTAACGCGTACGCTAACCCTAACCCCTACACTAACCCTAACGCGTACCCTAATCCTAACCCGTACACTAAACCGAGCCCTAACCCTAACACTAACCCTAACCCTAACCCTAACCCATACCCAACGCCCTACCCGAACCCGTACCCTAAGCCATACCCTAACCCTCACCCTAACCCTAACCCTAACCCTAAGCTACTCTTGACTGCTTCTGCCTCCAATAGATTTCCTAAGCACTAGTGTTTTAAGGAACAGGTTAAAAAGAGAATCCTAATGTGATTTCTTGATAATGGGTGTGTTCCTTATCTTCTCCTAGTGTCTAAACTCTTCTCCATGGCTGGACCCCCAAATAATATTCCTTTACGTGCTAAGGGGTATCTAGAGAGTGGGATAGGTTTAATAAGTAACCTCACCCTATCGCATACCCTAACCCTAACCCCTACCCTAACCCTAACGCGTACCCTAATCCTAACCCGTACCCTAAACCGAGCCCTAACCCTAACACTAACCCTAACCCTAACCCTAACCCATACACTACGCCCTACCCGAACCCCTCCCCGAACCCGTACCCTAAGCCATACCCTAACCCTAACCCTAACCCTAAGCTACCCTTGACTGCTTCTGCCTCCTATAGATTTCCTAAGCACTAGTGTTTTAAGGAACAGGTTAAAAAGAGAATCCTAATGTGATTTCTTGATAATGGGTGTGTTCCTTATCTTCTCCTCGTGTCTAAAATCTTCTCCATGGCTGGACCCCCAAATAATATTCCTTTACGTGCTAAGGGGTATCTAGAGAGTAGGATAGGTTTAATAACTAACCTCACCCTAAAGCGTAACCTAACCCTAACCCCTACCCTAACACTAACGCGTACCCTAATCCTAACCCGTACCCTAAACCGAGGCCGAACCCTAACACTAACCCTAACCCATACCCTACGCCCTACACGAACCCCTCCCCGAAACCCGTACCCTAAGCCATACCCTAACCCTCACCCTAACCCTAACCCTAACCCTAAGCTACCCTTGACTGCTTCTGCCTCCAATAGATTTCCTAAGCACTAGTGTTTTAAGGAACAGGTTAAAAGGAGGATCCTAATGTGATTTCGTGATAATGGGTGTGTTCCTTATCTTCTCCTAGTGTCTAAACACTTCTCCATGGCTGGACCCCCAAATAATATTCCTTTACGTGCTAGGGGGTATCTAGACAGTGGGATAGGTTTAATAACTACCCTCACCCTAACGCGTACCCTAACCCTAACACCTACCCTAACCCTAACGCGTACCCTAATCCTAACCCGTACCCTAAACCGAGCCCTAACCCTAACACTAACCCTAACCCTAACCCTAACACATACCCTACGCCCTACCCGAAACCCTCCCTGAACCCGTACCCTAAGCCGTACCCTAACCCTCACCCTAACCCTAACCCTAAACCTAAGCTACCCTTGACGGCTTCTGCCTCCAATAGATTTCCTAAGCATTAGTGTTTTAAGGAACAGGTTAAAAAGAGAATCCTAATGTGATTTCTTGATAATGGGTGTGCTCCTTATCTTCTCCTAGTGTCTAAACTCTTCTCCATGGCTGGACCCCCAAATAATATTCCTTTACGTGCTAAGGGGTATCTAGAGAGTGTGATTGGTTTAATAACTACCCTCACCCTAACGCGTACGCTAACCCTAACCCCTACCCTAACCCTAACGCGTACCCTAATCCTAACCCGTACCCTAAACCGAGCCCTAACCCTAACACTAACCCTAACCCTAACCCTAACCCATACCCTACGCCCTCCCCGAACCCGTACCCTAAGCCGTACCCTAACCCTCACCCTAAACCTAACCCTAACCCTAAGCTACCCTTGACTGCTTCTGCCTCCAATAGGATTCCTAAGCACTAGTGTTTTCAGGAACAGGTTAAAAAGAGAATCCTAATGTGATTTCTTGATAATGGGTGTGTTCCTTATCTTCTCCTAGTGTCTAAGCTCTTCTCCATGGCTGGACCCCCAAATAATATTCCTTTACGTGCTAAGGGGTATCTAGAGAGTGGGATAGGTTTAATAACTACTCTCACCCTAAAGCGTACCCTAACCCTAACCGCTACCCTAACCCTAACGCGTACCCTAATCCTAACCCGTACCCTAAACCGAGCCCTAACACTAACACTAACCTTAACCCTAAACCTAACCCATACACTACGCCCTACCCAAACCCCTCCCCGAACCCGTACCCTAAGCCGTACCCTAACCCTCACCCTAACTCTAACCCTAACACGAAGCTACCCTTGATTGCTTCTGCCTCCAAAAGATTTCCTAAGCACTAGTGTTTTAAGGAACAGGTTAAAAAGAGAATCCTAATGTGATTTCTTGATAATGGGTGTGTTCCTTATCTTCTCCTAGTGTCTAAACTCTTCTCCATGGCTGGACCCCCAAATAATATTCCTTTACGTGCTAAGGGGTATCTAGAGAGTGGGATAGGTTTAATAACTACCCTCACCCTAGTGCGTACCATAACCCTAACCCCTACCCTAACACTAACGCGTACCCTAATCCTAACCCGTACCCTAAACCGAGCCCTAACCCTAACTCTAGCCCTAACCCTAACCCTAACCCATACCTTACGCCCAACCCGAACCCCTCCCCGAACCCGTACCCTAAGATGTACCCTAACCCTCACCCTAACCCTAACCCTAACCCTAAGCTACCCTTGACTGCTTCTGCCACCAATAGATTTCCTAAGCACTAGTGTTTTAAGGTACAGGTTAAAAAGAGAATCCTAAAGTGATTTCTTGATAATGGGTGTGCTCCTTATCTTCTCCTAGTGTCTAAACTCTTCTCCATGGCTGGACCCCCAAATAATATTCCTTTACGTGCTAAGGGGTATCTAGAGAGTGGGATAGGTTTAATAACTACCCTCACCCTAGTGCGTACCATAACCCTAACCCCTACCCTAACACTAACGCGTACCCTAATCCTAACCCGTACCCTAAACCGAGCCCTAACCCTAACTCTAGCCCTAACCCTAACCCTAACCCATACCTTACGCCCAACCCGAAACCCTCCCCGAACCCGTACCCTAAGCCGTACCCTAACCCTCACCCTAACCCTAACCCTAACCCTAAGCTACCGTTGACTGCTTCTGCCTCCCATAGATTTCCTAAGCACTTGTGTTTTAAGGAACAGGTTAAAAAGAGAATCCTAATGTGATTTCTTGATAATGGGTGTGTTCCTTATCTTCTCCTCGTGTCTAAACTCTTCTCCATGGCTGGACCCCCAAATAATATTACTTTACGTGCTAAGGGGTATCTAGAGAGTGTGATAGGTTTAATAACTACCCTCACCCTAACGCGTACGCTAACCCTAACCCCTACCCTAACCCTAACGCGTACCCTAATCCTAACCCGTACACTAAACCGAGCCCTAACCCTAACACTAACCCTAACCCTAACCCTAACCCATACCCAACGCCCTACCCGAACCCGTACCCTAAGCCATACCCTAACCCTCACCCTAACCCTAACCCTAACCCTAAGCTACTCTTGACTGCTTCTGCCTCCAATAGATTTCCTAAGCACTAGTGTTTTAAGGAACAGGTTAAAAAGAGAATCCTAATGTGATTTCTTGATAATGGGTGTGTTCCTTATCTTCTCCTAGTGTCTAAACTCTTCTCCATGGCTGGACCCCCAAATAATATTCCTTTACGTGCTAAGGGGTATCTAGAGAGTGGGATAGGTTTAATAAGTAACCTCACCCTATCGCATACCCTAACCCTAACCCCTACCCTAACCCTAACGCGTACCCTAATCCTAACCCGTACCCTAAACCGAGCCCTAACCCTAACACTAACCCTAACCCTAACCCTAACCCATACACTACGCCCTACCCGAACCCCTCCCCGAACCCGTACCCTAAGCCATACCCTAACCCTAACCCTAACCCTAAGCTACCCTTGACTGCTTCTGCCTCCTATAGATTTCCTAAGCACTAGTGTTTTAAGGAACAGGTTAAAAAGAGAATCCTAATGTGATTTCTTGATAATGGGTGTGTTCCTTATCTTCTCCTCGTGTCTAAAATCTTCTCCATGGCTGGACCCCCAAATAATATTCCTTTACGTGCTAAGGGGTATCTAGAGAGTAGGATAGGTTTAATAACTAACCTCACCCTAAAGCGTAACCTAACCCTAACCCCTACCCTAACACTAACGCGTACCCTAATCCTAACCCGTACCCTAAACCGAGGCCGAACCCTAACACTAACCCTAACCCATACCCTACGCCCTACACGAACCCCTCCCCGAAACCCGTACCCTAAGCCATACCCTAACCCTCACCCTAACCCTAACCCTAACCCTAAGCTACCCTTGACTGCTTCTGCCTCCAATAGATTTCCTAAGCACTAGTGTTTTAAGGAACAGGTTAAAAGGAGGATCCTAATGTGATTTCGTGATAATGGGTGTGTTCCTTATCTTCTCCTAGTGTCTAAACACTTCTCCATGGCTGGACCCCCAAATAATATTCCTTTACGTGCTAGGGGGTATCTAGACAGTGGGATAGGTTTAATAACTACCCTCACCCTAACGCGTACCCTAACCCTAACACCTACCCTAACCCTAACGCGTACCCTAATCCTAACCCGTACCCTAAACCGAGCCCTAACCCTAACACTAACCCTAACCCTAACCCTAACACATACCCTACGCCCTACCCGAAACCCTCCCTGAACCCGTACCCTAAGCCGTACCCTAACCCTCACCCTAACCCTAACCCTAAACCTAAGCTACCCTTGACGGCTTCTGCCTCCAATAGATTTCCTAAGCACTAGTGTTTTAAGGAACAGGTTAAAAAGAGAATCCTAATGTGATTTCTTGATAATGGGTGTGTTCCTTATCTTCTCCTCGTGTCTAAACTCTTCTCCATGGCTGGACACCCAAATAATATTCCTTTACGTGCTAAGGGGTATCTAGAGAGTGGGATAGGTTTAATAACTACCCTCACCTTATCGCGTACCCTAACCCTAACCCCTACCCTAACACTAACGCGTACCCTAATCCTAACCCGTACCCTAAACCGAGCCCTAACCCTAACACTAGCGCTAACCCTAACCCTAACCCATACCCTACGCCCTACCCGAACCCCTCCCCGAACCCGTACCCTAAGCCGTACCCTAACCCTCACCCTAAACCTAACCCTAACCCTAAGTTACCCTTGACTGCTTCTGCCTCCAATAGATTTCCTAAGAACTAGTGTTTTAAGGAACAGGTTAAAAAGAGAATCCTAATGTGATTTCTTGATAATGGGTGTGTTCCTTATCTTCTCCTAGTGTCTAAACTCTTCTCCATGGCTGGACCCCCAAATAATATTCCTTTACGTGCTCAGGGGTATCTAGAGAGTGGGATAGGTTTAATAACTACCCTCACCCTAGTGCGTACCATAACCCTAACCCCTACCCTAACACTAACGCGTACCCTAATCCTAACCCGTACCCTAAACCGAGCCCGAACCCTAACCCTAACCCTAACCCTAACCCTAACCCTAACCCTAAGCTACCCTTGACTGCTTCTGCCTCCAATTGATTTCCTAAGCACTAGTGTTTTAAGGAACAGGTTAAAAAGAGAATCCTAATGTGATTTCGTGATAATGGGTGTGTTCCTTATATTTTCCTAGTGTCTAAACACTTCTCCATGGCTGGACCCCCAAATAATATTCCTTTACGTGCTAGGGGGTATCTAGAGAGTGGGATAGGTTTAATAACTACCCTCACCCTAATGCGTACCCTAACCCTAACACCTACCCTAACCCTAACGCATACCCTAATCCTAACCCGTACCCTAAACCGAGCCCTAACCCTAACACTAACCCTAACCCTAACCCTAACCCATACACTACGCCCTACCCGAACCCCTCCCCGAACCCGTACCCTAAGCCATACCCTAACCCTAACCCTAACCCTAAGCTACCCTTGACTGCTTCTGCCTCCAATAGATTTCCCAAGCACTAGTGTTTTAAGGAACAGGTTAAAAAGAGAATCCTAATGTGATTTCTTGATAATGGGTGTGTTCCTTATCTTCTCCTCGTGTCTAAAATCTTCTCCATGGCTGGACCCCCAAATAATATTCCTTTACGTGCTAAGGGGTATCTAGAGAGTGGGATAGGTTTAATAACTAACCTCACACTATCGCGTACCCTAACCCTAACCCCTACCCTAACACTAACGCGTACCCTAATCCTAACCCTTACCCTAAACCGAGGCCGAACCCTAACACTAACCCTAACCCATACCCTACGCCCTACACGAACCCCTCCCCGAAACCCGTACCCTAAGACATACCCTAACCCTCACCCTAACCCTAACCCTAACCCTAAGCTACCCTTGACTGCTTCTGCCTCCAATACATTTCCTAAGCACTAGTGTTTTAAGGAACAGGTTAAAAGGAGGATCCTAATGTGATTTCGTGATAATGGGTGCGTTCCTTATCTTCTCCTAGTGTCTAAACACTTCTCCATGGCTGGACCCCCAAATAATATTCCTTTACGTGCTAGGGGGTATCTAGACAGTGGGATAGGTTTAATAACTAACCTCACCCTAACGCGTACCCTAACCCTAACACCTACCCTAACCCTAACGCGTACCCTAATCCTAACCCGTACCCTAAACCGAGCCCTAACCCTAACACTAACCCTAACCCTAACCCTAACACATACCCTACGCCCTACCCGAAACCCTCCCTGAACCCGTACCCTAAGCCGTACCCTAACCCTCACCCTAACCCTAACCCTAAACCTAAGCTACCCTTGACGGCTTCTGCCTCCAATAGATTTCCTAAGCACTAGTGTTTTAAGGAACAGGTTAAAAAGAGAATCCTAATGTGATTTCTTGATAATGGGTGTGTTCCTTATCTTCTCCTCGTGTCTAAACTCTTCTCCATGGCTGGACACCCAAATAATATTCCTTTACGTGCTAAGGGGTATCTAGAGAGTGGGATAGGTTTAATAACTACCCTCACCTTATCGCGTACCCTAACCCTAACCCCTACCCTAACACTAACGCGTACCCTAATCCTAACCCGTACCCTAAACCGAGCCCTAACCCTAACACTAGCGCTAACCCTAACCCTAACCCATACCCTACGCCCTACCCGAACCCCTCCCCGAACCCGTACCCTAAGCCGTACCCTAACCCTCACCCTAAACCTAACCCTAACCCTAAGTTACCCTTGACTGCTTCTGCCTCCAATAGATTTCCTAAGCACTAGTGTTTTAAGGAACAGGTTAAAAAGAGAATCCTAATGTGATTTCTTGATAATGGGTGTGTTCCTTATCTTCTCCTAGTGTCTAAGCTCTTCTCCATGGCTGGACCCCCAAATAATATTCCTTTACGTGCTAAGGGGTATCTAGAGAGTGGGATAGGTTTAATAACTACTCTCACCCTAAAGCGTACCCTAACCCTAACCGCTACCCTAACCCTAACGCGTACCCTAATCCTAACCCGTACCCTAAACCGAGCCCTAACACTAACACTAACCCTAACCCTAACCCTAACCCATACCCTACGCCCTACCCAAACCCCTCCCCGAACCCATACCCTAAGCCGTACCCTAACCCTCACCCTAACTCTAACCCTAACCCTAAGCTACCCTTGATTGCTTCTGCCTCCAATAGATTTCCTAAGCTCTAGTGTTTTAAGGAACAGGTTAAAAAGAGAATCCTAATGTGATTTCTTGATAATGGGTGTGTTCCTTATCTTCTCCTAGTGTCTAAACTCTTCTCCATGGCTGGACCCCCAAATAATATTCCTTTACGTGCTAAGGGGTATCTAGAGAGTGGGATAGGTTTAATAACTACCCTCACCCTAGTGCGTACCATAACCCTAACCCCTACCCTAACACTAACGCGTACCCTAATCCTAACCCGTACCCTAAACCGAGCCCTAACCCTAACACTAGCCCTAACCCTAACCCTAACCCATACCCTACACCCTACCCGAACCCCTCCCCGAACCCGTACCCTAAGCCGTACCCTAACACTCACCCTAACCCTAACCCTAAACCTAAGCTACCCTTGACTGCTTCTGCCACCAATAGATTTCTTAAGCACTAGTGTTTTAAGGTACAGGTTAAAAAGAGAATCCTAATGTGATTTCTTGATAATGGGTGTGCTCCTTATCTTCTCCTAGTGTCTAAACACTTCTCCATGGCTGGACCCCCAAATAATATTCCTTTACGTGCTAAGGGGTATCTAGAGAGTGGGATAGGTTTAATAACTACTCTCACCCTAAAGCGTACCCTAACCCTAACCGCTACCCTAACCCTAACGCGTACCCTAATCCTAACCCGTACCCTAAACCGAGCCCTAACACTAACACTAACCTTAACCCTAAACCTAACCCATACCCTACGCCCTACCCAAACCCCTCCCCGAACCCGTACCCTAAGCCGTACCCTAACCCTCACCCTAACTCTAACCCTAACCCTAAGCTACCCTTGATTGCTTCTGCCTCCAAAAGATTTCCTAAGCACTAGTGTTTTAAGGAACAGGTTAAAAAGAGAATCCTAATGTGATTTCTTGATAATGGGGGTGTTCCTTATCTTCTCCTAGTGTCTAAACTCTTCTCCATGGCTGGACCCCCAAATAATATTCCTTTACGTGCTAAGGGGTATCTAGAGAGTGGGATAGGTTTAATAACTACCCTCACCCTAGTGCGTACCATAACCGTAACCCCTACCCTAACACTAACGCGTACCCTAATCCTAACCCGTACCCTAAACCGAGCGCAAACCCTAACTCTAGCCCTAACCCTAAACCTAACCCATACCCTACGCCCTACCCGAACCCCTCCCCGAACCCGTACCCTAAGCCGTACCCTAACCCTCACCCTAACCCTAACCCTAACCCTAAGCTACCCTTGACTGCTTCTGCCTCCTATAGATTTCCTAAGCACTAGTGTTTTAAGGAACAGGTTAAAAAGAGAATCCTAATGTGATTTCTTGATAATGGGTGTGTTCCTTATCTTCTCCTCGTGTCTAAAATCTTCTCCATGGCTGGACCCCCAAATAATATTCCTTTACGTGCTAAGGGGTATCTAGAGAGTAGGATAGGTTTAATAACTAACCTCACCCTAAAGCGTAACCTAACCCTAACCCCTACCCTAACACTAACGCGTACCCTAATCCTAACCCGTACCCTAAACCGAGGCCGAACCCTAACACTAACCCTAACCCATACCCTACGCCCTACACGAACCCCTCCCCGAAACCCGTACCCTAAGCCATACCCTAACCCTCACCCTAACCCTAACCCTAACCCTAAGCTACCCTTGACTGCTTCTGCCTCCAATAGATTTCCTAAGCACTAGTGTTTTAAGGAACAGGTTAAAAGGAGGATCCTAATGTGATTTCGTGATAATGGGTGTGTTCCTTATCTTCTCCTAGTGTCTAAACACTTCTCCATGGCTGGACCCCCAAATAATATTCCTTTACGTGCTAGGGGGTATCTAGACAGTGGGATAGGTTTAATAACTACCCTCACCCTAACGCGTACCCTAACCCTAACACCTACCCTAACCCTAACGCGTACCCTAATCCTAACCCGTACCCTAAACCGAGCCCTAACCCTAACACTAACCCTAACCCTAACCCTAACACATACCCTACGCCCTACCCGAAACCCTCCCTGAACCCGTACCCTAAGCCGTACCCTAACCCTCACCCTAACCCTAACCCTAAACCTAAGCTACCCTTGACGGCTTCTGCCTCCAATAGATTTCCTAAGCACTAGTGTTTTAAGGAACAGGTTAAAAAGAGAATCCTAATGTGATTTCTTGATAATGGGTGTGTTCCTTATCTTCTCCTCGTGTCTAAACTCTTCTCCATGGCTGGACACCCAAATAATATTCCTTTACGTGCTAAGGGGTATCTAGAGAGTGGGATAGGTTTAATAACTACCCTCACCTTATCGCGTACCCTAACCCTAACCCCTACCCTAACACTAACGCGTACCCTAATCCTAACCCGTACCCTAAACCGAGCCCTAACCCTAACACTAGCGCTAACCCTAACCCTAACCCATACCCTACGCCCTACCCGAACCCCTCCCCGAACCCGTACCCTAAGCCGTACCCTAACCCTCACCCTAAACCTAACCCTAACCCTAAGTTACCCTTGACTGCTTCTGCCTCCAATAGATTTCCTAAGCACTAGTGTTTTAAGGAACAGGTTAAAAAGAGAATCCTAATGTGATTTCTTGATAATGGGTGTGTTCCTTATCTTCTCCTAGTGTCTAAGCTCTTCTCCATGGCTGGACCCCCAAATAATATTCCTTTACGTGCTAAGGGGTATCTAGAGAGTGGGATAGGTTTAATAACTACTCTCACCCTAAAGCGTACCCTAACCCTAACCGCTACCCTAACCCTAACGCGTACCCTAATCCTAACCCGTACCCTAAACCGAGCCCTAACACTAACACTAACCCTAACCCTAACCCTAACCCATACCCTACGCCCTACCCAAACCCCTCCCCGAACCCGTACCCTAAGCCGTACCCTAACCCTCACCCTAACTCTAACCCTAACCTGAAGCTACCCTTGATTGCTTCTGCCTCCAAAAGATTTCCTAAGCACTAGTGTTTTAAGGAACAGGTTAAAAAGAGAATCCTAATGTGATTTCTTGATAATGGGTGTGTTCCTTATCTTCTCCTAGTGTCTAAGCTCTTCTCCATGGCTGGACCCCCAAATAATATTCCTTTACGTGCTAAGGGGTATCTAGAGAGTGGGATAGGTTTAATAACTACTCTCACCCTTAAGCGTACCCTAACCCTAACCGCTACCCTAACCCTAACGCGTACCCTAATCCTAACCCGTACCCTAAACCGAGCCCTAACACTAACACTAACCCTAACCCTAACCCTAACCCATACCCTACGCCCTACCCAAACCCCTCCCCGAACCCGTACCCTAAGCCGTACCCTAACCCTCACCCTAACTCTAACCCTAACCTGAAGCTACCCTTGATTGCTTCTGCCTCCAAAAGATTTCCTAAGCACTAGTGTTTTAAGGAACAGGTTAAAAAGAGAATCCTAATGTGATTTCTTGATAATGGGTGTGTTCCTTATCTTCTCCTAGTGTCTAAACTCTTCTCCATGGCTGGACCCCCAAATAATATTCCTTTACGTGCTAAGGGGTATCTAGAGAGTGGGATAGGTTTAATAACTACCCTCACCCTAGTGCGTACCATAACCCTAACCCCTACCCTAACACTAACGCGTACCCTAATCCTAACCCGTACCCTAAACCGAGCCCTAACCCTAACTCTAGCCCTAACCCTAACCCTAACCCATACCTTACGCCCAACCCGAAACCCTCCCCGAACCCGTAACCTAAGCCGTACCCTAACCCTCACCCTAACCCTAACCCTAACCCTAAGCCACCCTTGACTGCTTCTGCCACCAATAGATTTCCTAAGCACTAGTGTTTTAAGGTACAGGTTAAAAAGAGAATCCTAAAGTGATTTCTTGATAATGGGTGTGCTCCTTATCTTCTCCTAGTGTCTAAACTCTTCTCCATGGCTGGACCCCCAAATAATATTCCTTTACGTGCTAAGGGGTATCTAGAGAGTGTGATAGGTTTAATAACTACCCTCACCCTAACGCGTACGCTAACCCTAACCCCTACCCTAACCCTAACGCGTACCCTAATCCTAACCCGTACCCTAAACCGAGCCCTAACCCTAACACTTACCCTAACCCTAACCCTAACCCATACCCTACGCCCTACCCGAACCCCTCCCCGAACCCGTACCCTAAGCCGTACCCTAACCCTAAACCTAACCCTAAGCTACCCTTGACTGCTTCTGCCTCCAATAGATTTCCTAAGCACTTGTGTTTTAAGGAACAGGTTAAAAAGAGAATCCTAATGTGATTTCTTGATAATGGGTGTGTTCCTTATCTTCTCCTCGTGTCTAAACTCTTCTCCATGGCTGGACCCCCAAATAATATTCCTGTACGTGCTAAGGGGTATCTAGAGAGTGGGATAGGTTTAATAACTACCCTCACCCTAACGCGTACGCTAACCCTAACCCCTACCCTAACCCTAACGCGTACCCTAATCCTAACCCGTACCCTAAACCGAGCCCTAACCCTAACACTAACCCTAACCCTAACCCTAACCCATACCCAACGCCCTACCCGAACCTGTACCCTAAGCCATACCCTAACCCTCACCCTAACCCTAACCCTAACCCTAAGCTACTCTTGACTGCTTCTGCCTCCAATAGATTTCCTAAGCACTAGTGTTTTATGGAACAGGTTAAAAAGAGAATCCTAATGTGATTTCTTGATAATGGCTGTGTTCCTTATCTTCTCCTAGTGTCTAAACTCTTCTCCATGGCTGGACCCCCAAATAATATTCCTTTACGTGCTAAGGGGTATCTAGAGAGTGGGATAGGTTTAATAACTACTCTCACCCTTAAGCGTACCCTAACCCTAACCGCTACCCTAACCCTAACGCGTACCCTAATCCTAACCCGTACCCTAAACCGAGCCCTAACACTAACACTAACCCTAACCCTAACCCTAACCCATACCCTACGCCCTACCCAAACCCCTCCCCGAACCCGTACCCTAAGCCGTACCCTAACCCTCACCCTAACTCTAACCCTAACCTGAAGCTACCCTTGATTGCTTCTGCCTCCAAAAGATTTCCTAAGCACTAGTGTTTTAAGGAACAGGTTAAAAAGAGAATCCTAATGTGATTTCTTGATAATGGGTGTGTTCCTTATCTTCTCCTAGTGTCTAAACTCTTCTCCATGGCTGGACCCCCAAATAATATTCCTTTACGTGCTAAGGGGTATCTAGAGAGTGGGATAGGTTTAATAACTACCCTCACCCTAGTGCGTACCATAACCCTAACCCCTACCCTAACACTAACGCGTACCCTAATCCTAACCCGTACCCTAAACCGAGCCCTAACCCTAACTCTAGCCCTAACCCTAACCCTAACCCATACCTTACGCCCAACCCGAAACCCTCCCCGAACCCGTAACCTAAGCCGTACCCTAACCCTCACCCTAACCCTAACCCTAACCCTAAGCCACCCTTGACTGCTTCTGCCACCAATAGATTTCCTAAGCACTAGTGTTTTAAGGTACAGGTTAAAAAGAGAATCCTAAAGTGATTTCTTGATAATGGGTGTGCTCCTTATCTTCTCCTAGTGTCTAAACTCTTCTCCATGGCTGGACCCCCAAATAATATTCCTTTACGTGCTAAGGGGTATCTAGAGAGTGTGATAGGTTTAATAACTACCCTCACCCTAACGCGTACGCTAACCCTAACCCCTACCCTAACCCTAACGCGTACCCTAATCCTAACCCGTACCCTAAACCGAGCCCTAACCCTAACACTTACCCTAACCCTAACCCTAACCCATACCCTACGCCCTACCCGAACCCCTCCCCGAACCCGTACCCTAAGCCGTACCCTAACCCTAAACCTAACCCTAAGCTACCCTTGACTGCTTCTGCCTCCAATAGATTTCCTAAGCACTTGTGTTTTAAGGAACAGGTTAAAAAGAGAATCCTAATGTGATTTCTTGATAATGGGTGTGTTCCTTATCTTCTCCTCGTGTCTAAACTCTTCTCCATGGCTGGACCCCCAAATAATATTCCTGTACGTGCTAAGGGGTATCTAGAGAGTGGGATAGGTTTAATAACTACCCTCACCCTAACGCGTACGCTAACCCTAACCCCTACCCTAACCCTAACGCGTACCCTAATCCTAACCCGTACCCTAAACCGAGCCCTAACCCTAACACTAACCCTAACCCTAACCCTAACCCATACCCAACGCCCTACCCGAACCTGTACCCTAAGCCATACCCTAACCCTCACCCTAACCCTAACCCTAACCCTAAGCTACTCTTGACTGCTTCTGCCTCCAATAGATTTCCTAAGCACTAGTGTTTTATGGAACAGGTTAAAAAGAGAATCCTAATGTGATTTCTTGATAATGGCTGTGTTCCTTATCTTCTCCTAGTGTCTAAACTCTTCTCCATGGCTGGACCCCCAAATAATATTCCTTTACGTGCTCAGGGGTATCTAGAGAGTGGGATAGGTTTAATAACTACCCTCACCCTAGTGCGTACCATAACCCTAACCCCTACCCTAACACTAACGCGTACCCTAATCCTAACCCGTACCCTAAACCGAGCCCGAATCCTAACCCTAACCCTAACCCTAACCCTAACCCTAACCCTAACCCTAAGCTACCCTTGACGGCTTCTGCCTCCAATAGATTTCCTAAGCACTAGTGTTTTAAGGAACAGGTTAAAAAGAGAATCCTAATGTGATTTCTTGATAATGGGTGTGTTCCTTATCTTCTCCTCGTGTCTAAACTCTTCTCCATGGCTGGACACCCAAATAATATTCCTTTACGTGCTAAGGGGTATCTAGAGAGTGGGATAGGTTTAATAACTACCCTCACCCTATCGCGTACCCTAACCCTAACCCCTACCCTAACACTAACGCGTACCCTAATCCTAACCCGTACCCTAAACCGAGCCCTAACCCTAACACTAGCGCTAACCCTAACCCTAACCCATACCCTACGCCCTACCCGAACCCCTCCCCGAACCCGTACCCTAAGCCGTACCCTAACCCTCACCCTAAACCTAACCCTAACCCTAAGTTACCGTTGACTGCTTCTGCCTCCAATAGATTTCCTAAGCACTAGTGTTTTAAGGAACAGGTTAAAAAGAGAATCCTAATGTGATTTCTTGATAATGGGTGTGTTCCTTATCTTCTCCTAGTGTCTAAGCTCTTCTCCATGGCTGGACCCCCAAATAATATTCCTTTACGTGCTAAGGGGTATCTAGAGAGTGGGATAGGTTTAATAACTACTCTCACCCTAAAGCGTACCCTAACCCTAACCGCTACCCTAACCCTAACCCGTACCCTAAACCGAGCCCTAACACTAACACTAACCCTAACCCTAACCCTAACCCATACCCTACGCCCTACCCAAACCCCTCCCCGAACCCATACCCTAAGCCGTACCCTAACCCTCACCCTAACTCTAACCCTAACCCTAAGCTACCCTTGATTGCTTCTGCCTCCAATAGATTTCCTAAGATCTAGTGTTTTAAGGAACAGGTTAAAAAGAGAATCCTAATGTGATTTCTTGATAATGGGTGTGTTCCTTATCTTCTCCTAGTGTCTAAACTCTTCTCCATGGCTGGACCCCCAAATAATATTCCTTTACGTGCTAAGGGGTATCTAGAGAGTGTGATTGGTTTAATAACTACCCTCACCCTAACGCGTACGCTAACCCTAACCCCTACCCTAACCCTAACGCGTACCCTAATCCTAACCCGTACCCTAAACCGATCCCTAACCCTAACACTAACCCTAACCCTAACCCTAACCCATACCCTACGCCCTCCCCGAACCCGTACCCTAAGCCGTACCCTAACCCTCACCCTAAACCTAACCCTAACCCTAAGCTACCCTTGACTGCTTCTGCCTCCAATAGGATCCCTAAGCACTAGTGTTTTCAGGAACAGGTTAAAAAGAGAATCCTAATGTGATTTCTTGATAATGGGTGTGTTCCTTATCTTCTCCTAGTGTCTAAACTCTTCTCCATGGCTGGACCCCCAAATAATATTCCTTTACGTGCTAAGGGGTATCTAGAGAGTGGGATAGGTTTAATAACTACCCTCACCCTAGTGCGTACCATAACCCTAACCCCTACCCTAACACTAACGCGTACCCTAATCCTAACCCGTACCCTAAACCGAGCCCTAACCCTAACTCTAGCCCTAACCCTAACCCTAACCCATACCTTACGCCCAACCCGAAACCCTCCCCGAACCCGTAACCTAAGCCGTACCCTAACCCTCACCCTAACCCTAACCCTAACCCTAAGCCACCCTTGACTGCTTCTGCCACCAATAGATTTCCTAAGCACTAGTGTTTTAAGGTACAGGTTAAAAAGAGAATCCTAAAGTGATTTCTTGATAATGGGTGTGCTCCTTATCTTCTCCTAGTGTCTAAACTCTTCTCCATGGCTGGACCCCCAAATAATATTCCTTTACGTGCTAAGGGGTATCTAGAGAGTGTGATAGGTTTAATAACTACCCTCACCCTAACGCGTACGCTAACCCTAACCCCTACCCTAACCCTAACGCGTACCCTAATCCTAACCCGTACCCTAAACCGAGCCCTAACCCTAACACTTACCCTAACCCTAACCCTAACCCATACCCTACGCCCTACCCGAACCCCTCCCCGAACCCGTACCCTAAGCCGTACCCTAACCCTAAACCTAACCCTAAGCTACCCTTGACTGCTTCTGCCTCCAATAGATTTCCTAAGCACTTGTGTTTTAAGGAACAGGTTAAAAAGAGAATCCTAATGTGATTTCTTGATAATGGGTGTGTTCCTTATCTTCTCCTCGTGTCTAAACTCTTCTCCATGGCTGGACCCCCAAATAATATTCCTTTACGTGCTAAGGGGTATCTAGAGAGTGTGATAGGTTTAATAACTACCCTCACCCTAACGCGTACGCTAACCCTAACCCCTACCCTAACCCTAACGCGTACCCTAATCCTAAACCGTACCCTAAACCGAGCCCTAACCCTAACACTAACCCTAACCCTAACCCTAACACATACCCTACGCCCTACCCGAAACCCTCCCTGAACCCGTACCCTAAGCCGTACCCTAACCCTCACCCTAACCCTAACCCTAAACCTAAGCTACCCTTGACGGCTTCTGCCTCCAATAGATTTCCTAAGCACTAGTGTTTTAAGGAACAGGTTAAAAAGAGAATCCTAATGTGATTTCTTGATAATGGGTGTGTTCCTTATCTTCTCCTCGTGTCTAAACTCTTCTCCATGGCTGGACACCCAAATAATATTCCTTTACGTGCTAAGGGGTATCTAGAGAGTGGGATAGGTTTAATAACTACCCTCACCCTATCGCGTACCCTAACCCTAACCCCTACCCTAACACTAACGCGTACACTAATCCTAACCCGTACCCTAAACCGAGCCCTAACCCTAACACTAGCGCTAACCCTAACCCTAACCCATACCCTACGCCCTACCCGAACCCCTCCCCGAACCCGTACCCTAAGCCGTACCCTAACCCTCACCCTAAACCTAACCCTAACCCTAAGTTACCCTTGACTGCTTCTGCCTCCAATAGATTTCCTAAGCACTAGTGTTTTAAGGAACAGGTTAAAAAGAGAATCCTAATGTGATTTCTTGATAATGGGTGTGTTCCTTATCTTCTCCTAGTGTCTAAGCTCTTCTCCATGGCTGGACCCCCAAATAATATTCCTTTACGTGATAAGGGGTATCTAGAGAGTGGGATAGGTTTAATAACTACTCTCACCCTAAAGCGTACCCTAGCCTAACCGCTACCCTAACCCTAACGCGTACCCTAATCCTAACCCGTACCCTAAACCGAGCCCTAACACTAACACTAACCCTAACCCTAACCCTAACCCATACCCTACGCCCTACCCAAACCCCTCCCCGAACCCATACCCTAAGCCGTACCCTAACCCTCACCCTAACTCTAACCCTAACCCTAAGCTACCCTTGATTGCTTCTGCCTCCAATAGATTTCCTAAGATCTAGTGTTTTAAGGAACAGGTTAAAAAGAGAATCCTAATGTGATTTCTTGATAATGGGTGTGTTCCTTATCTTCTCCTAGTGTCTAAACTCTTCTCCATGGCTGGACCCCCAAATAATATTCCTTTACGTGCTAAGGGGTATCTAGAGAGTGTGATTGGTTTAATAACTACCCTCACCCTAACGCGTACGCTAACCCTAACCCCTACCCTAACCCTAACGCGTACCCTAATCCTAACCCGTACCCTAAACCGATCCCTAACCCTAACACTAACCCTAACCCTAACCCTAACCCATACCCTACGCCCTCCCCGAACCCGTACCCTAAGCCGTACCCTAACCCTCACCCTAAACCTAACCCTAACCCTAAGCTACCCTTGACTGCTTCTGCCTCCAATAGGATCCCTAAGCACTAGTGTTTTCAGGAACAGGTTAAAAAGAGAATCCTAATGTGATTTCTTGATAATGGGTGTGTTCCTTATCTTCTCCTAGTGTCTAAGCTCTTCTCCATGGCTGGACCCCCAAATAATATTCCTTTACGTGCTAAGGGGTATCTAGAGAGTGGGATAGGTTTAATAACTACTCTCACCCTAAAGCGTACCCTAACCCTAACCGCTAACCTAACCCTAACGCGTACCCTAATCCTAACCCGTACCCTAAACCGAGCCCTAACACTAACACTAACCTTAACCCTAAACCTAACCCATACACTACGCCCTACCCAAACCCCTCCCCGAACCCGTACCCTAAGCCGTACCCTAACCCTCACCCTAACTCTAACCCTAACCTGAAGCTACCCTTGATTGCTTCTGCCTCCAAAAGATTTCCTAAGCACTAGTGTTTTAAGGAACAGGTTAAAAAGAGAATCCTAATGTGATTTCTTGATAATGGGTGTGTTCCTTATCTTCTCCTAGTGTCTAAACTCTTCTCCATGGCTGGACCCCCAAATAATATTCCTTTACGTGCTAAGGGGTATCTAGAGAGTGGGATAGGTTTAATAACTACCCTCACCCTAGTGCGTACCATAACCCTAACCCCTACCCTAACACTAACGCGTACCCTACTCCTAACCCGTACCCTAAACCGAGCCCTAACCCTAACTCTAGCCCTAACCCTAACCCTAACCCATACCTTACGCCCAACCCGAAACCCTCCCCGAACCCGTAACCTAAGCCGTACCCTAACCCTCACCCTAACCCTAACCCTAACCCTAAGCCACCCTTGACTGCTTCTGCCACCAATAGATTTCCTAAGCACTAGTGTTTTAAGGTACAGGTTAAAAAGAGAATCCTAAAGTGATTTCTTGATAATGGGTGTGCTCCTTATCTTCTCCTAGTGTCTAAACTCTTCTCCATGGCTGGACCCCCAAATAATATTCCTTTACGTGCTAAGGGGTATCTAGAGAGTGTGATAGGTTTAATAACTACCCTCACCCTAACGCGTACGCTAACCCTAACCCCTACCCTAACCCTAACGCGTACCCTAATCCTAACCCGTACCCTAAACCGAGCCCTAACCCTAACACTTACCCTAACCCTAACCCTAACCCATACCCTACGCCCTACCCGAACCCCTCCCCGAACCCGTACCCTAAGCCGTACCCTAACCCTAAACCTAACCCTAAGCTACCCTTGACTGCTTCTGCCTCCAATAGATTTCCTAAGCACTTGTGTTTTAAGGAACAGGTTAAAAAGAGAATCCTAATGTGATTTCTTGATAATGGGTGTGTTCCTTATCTTCTCCTCGTGTCTAAACTCTTCTCCATGGCTGGACCCCCAAATAATATTCCTTTACGTGCTAAGGGGTATCTAGAGAGTGTGATAGGTTTAATAACTACCCTCACCCTAACGCGTACGCTAACCCTAACCCCTACCCTAACCCTAACGCGTACCCTAATCCTAACCCGTACCCTAAACCGAGCCCTAACCCTAACACTAACCCTAACCCTAACCCTAACCCATACCCAACGCCCTACCCGAACCTGTACCCTAAGCCATACCCTAACCCTCACCCTAACCCTAACCCTAACCCTAAGCTACTCTTGACTGCTTCTGCCTCCAATAGATTTCCTAAGCACTAGTGTTTTAAGGAACAGGTTAAAAAGAGAATCCTAATGTGATTTCTTGATAATGGCTGTGTTCCTTATCTTCTTCTAGTGTCTAAACTCTTCTCCATGGCTGGACGCCCAAATAATATTCCTTTACGTGCTCAGGGGTATCTAGAGAGTGGGATAGGTTTAATAACTACCCTCACCCTAGTGCGTACCATAACCCTAACCCCTACCCTAACACTAACGCGTACCCTAATCCTAACCCGTACCCTAAACCGAGCCCGAACCCTAACCCTAACCCTAACCCTAACCCTAACCCTAACCCTAACCCTAAGCTACCCTTGACTGCTTCTGCCTCCAATTGATTTCCTAAGCACTAGTGTTTTAAGGAACAGGTTAAAAAGAGAATCCTAATGTGATTTCGTGATAATGGGTGTGTTCCTTATATTTTCCTAGTGTCTAAACACTTCTCCATGGCTGGACCCCCAAATAATATTCCTTTACGTGCTAGGGGGTATCTAGAGAGTGGGATAGGTTTAATAACTACCCTCACCCTAATGCGTACCCTAACCCTAACACCTACCCTAACCCTAACGCATACCCTAATCCTAACCCGTACCCTAAACCGAGCCCTAACCCTAACACTAACCCTAACCCTAACCCTAACCCATACACTACGCCCTACCCGAACCCCTCCCTGAACCCGTACCCTAAGACATACCCTAACCCTAACCCTAACCCTAAGCTACCCTTGACTGCTTCTGCCTCCAATAGATTTCCCAAGCACTAGTGTTTTAAGGAACAGGTTAAAAAGTGAATCCTAATGTGATTTCTTGATAATGGGTGTGTTCCTTATCTTCTCCTCGTGTCTAAAATCTTCTCCATGGCTGGACCCCCAAATAATATTCCTTTACGTGCTAAGGGGTATCTAGAGAGTGGGATAGGTTAAATAACTAACCTCACACTATCGCGTACCCTAACCCTAACCCCTACCCTAACACTAACGCGTACCCTAATCCTAACCCTTACCCTAAACCGAGGCCGTACCCTAACACTAACCCTAACCCATACCCTACGCCCTACACGAACCCCCCCCGAAACCCGTACCCTAAGCCATACCCTAACCCTCACCCTAACCCTAACCCTAACCCTAAGCTACCCTTGACTGCTTCTGCCTCCAATAGATTTCCTAAGCACTAGTGTTTTAAGGAACAGGTTAAAAGGAGGATCCTAATGTGATTTCGTGATAATGGGTGTGTTCCTTATCTTCTCCTAGTGTCTAAACACTTCTCCATGGCTGGACCCCCAAATAATATTCCTTTACGTGCTAGGGGGTATCTAGACAGTGGGATAGGTTTAATAACTACCCTCACCCTAACGCGTACCCTAACCCTAACACCTACCCTAACCCTAACGCGTACCCTAATCCTAACCCGTACCCTAAACCGAGCCCTAACCCTAACACTAACCCTAACCCTAACCCTAACACATACCCTACGCCCTACCCGAAACCCTCCCTGAACCCGTACCTTAAGCCGTACCCTAACCCTCACCCTAACCCTAACCCTAAACCTAAGCTACCCTTGACGGCTTCTGCCTCCAATAGATTTCCTAAGCACTAGTGTTTTAAGGAACAGGTTAAAAAGAGAATCCTAATGTGATTTCTTGATAATGGGTGTGTTCCTTATCTTCTCCTCGTGTCTAAACTCTTCTCCATGGCTGGACACCCAAATAATATTCCTTTACGTGCTAAGGGGTATCTAGAGAGTGGGATAGGTTTAATAACTACCCTCACCCTATCGCGTACCCTAACCCTAACCCCTACCCTAACACTAACGCGTACCCTAATCCTAACCCATACCCTAAACCGAGCCCTAACCCTAACACTAGCGCTAACCCTAACCCTAACCCATACCCTACGCCCTACCCGAACCCCTCCCCGAACCCGTACCCTAAGCCGTACCCTAACCCTCACCCTAAACCTAACCCTAACCCTAAGTTACCCTTGACTGCTTCTGCCTCCAATAGATTTCCTAAGCACTAGTGTTTTAAGGAACAGGTTAAAAAGAGAATCCTAATGTGATTTCTTGATAATGGGTGTGTTCCTTATCTTCTACTAGTGTCTAAACACTTCTCCATGGCTGGACCCCCAAATAATATTCCTTTACGTGCTAAGGGGTATCTAGAGAGTGGGATAGGTTTAATAACTACTCTCACCCTAAAGCGTACCCTAACCCTAACCGCTACCCTAACCCTAACGCGTACCCTAATCCTAACCCGTACCCTAAACCGAGCCCTAACACTAACACTAACCTTAACCCTAAACCTAACCCATACCCTACGCCCTACCCAAACCCCTCCCCGAACCCGTACCCTAAGCCGTACCCTAACCCTCACCCTAACTCTAACCCTAACCCTAAGCTACCCTTGATTGCTTCTGCCTCCAAAAGATTTCCTAAGCACTAGTGTTTTAAGGAACAGGTTAAAAAGAGAATCCTAATGTGATTTCTTGATAATGGGTGTGTTCCTTATCTTCTCCTAGTGTCTAAACTCTTCTCCATGGCTGGACCCACAAATAATATTCCTTTACGTGCTAAGGGGTATCTAGAGAGTGGGATAGGTTTAATAACTACCCTCACCCTAGTGCGTACCATAACCGTAACCCCTACCCTAACACTAACGCGTACCCTAATCCTAACCCGTACCCTAAACCCAGCGCAAACCCTAACTCTAGCCCTAACCCTAACCCTAACCCATACCCTACGCCCTACCCGAACCCCTCCCCGAACCCGTACCCTAAGCCGTACCCTAACCCTCACCCTAACCCTAACCCTAACCCTAAGCTACCCTTGACTGCTTCTGCCACCAATAGATTTCCTAAGCACTAGTGTTTTAAGGTACAGGTTAAAAAGAGAATCCTAATGTGATTTCTTGATAATGGGTGTGCTCCTTATCTTCTCCTAGTGTCTAAACTCTTCTCCATGGCTGGACCCCCAAATAATATTCCTTTACGTGCTAAGGGGTATCTAGAGAGTGTGATTGGTTTAATAACTACACTCACCCTAACGCGTACGCTAACCCTA